>NC_136500.1:15359635-15489635 GCF_053919585.1 Euprymna scolopes
ATGGTGACAATATAGAGAGACGCCATAAAAAGAGAGGGCTAGATAGCAGGGTAAATGGCATATTTAATGAGCAAAAAGATTAGATGGATTGAAACCTAACCGTTTTATCCTTTAGACTCTCTTCTGATCAGAAACACTAAGCTTCAAGATACCTAGATATAAAGAGCATATAACACCTCTCCAATTACATTTTACATCCCCTTATTACATTTCAAATAAATTTATGCATACCAACATATGACTTTGTCTTATCTATAATTGTTATATATATATATATATATATATATATATATATATATATATATATATATATACATATATATATATATATATATATACTAGCAGTTAAGCCCGGTTTTTGCTCGGACTGTATGTATTGTTCATAACTTCATGTGCATATGTATATATATATATATATTAAAAAATTGACTCATGTCCAGGTAACCTACATCTAAAATTTCAAGTGTTTAGACTCAAAATTGGCGGAGGAGTTAGATAGAGTCTGCAAAGGTCAACTCTTTCAACTCTGACGTTTTGGCAGTCAAATTTTCGCCCAAAAACTGATTAAAAAGGTTGCTGTATGTCTGAATACACTTTATGTAACATTTAAATGTTTGACACAAAATTAGCTGAATAGTTTGCTAGAGACCGCAAAAGTTAAATCTTTTAAACTTTGACTCCTTGACAGCCAAATTTTCGGCCAAAAACTAATTAAAAAGCTTGCCCGATATCTGAATACACTTTATGTAAAATGTCAAATATTTAGACCAAAAATTGGCTGAGTAATTTGGTAGAGACCGCAAAGGTCAATTTTTTTTACATTTGGTCCCAATTTTGACTCCTTAACATTTATTGTTTTGGGCTCAAATAAAATTAAAAAGGTTGATGAATGCCCAAATAATCTATATATATAAGATTTCAAGTGTTTAAACTCAAAATTGGCGAAGGAGTGTGGTAGAGTTCTCAAAAGTCTAATCGTTACACTTTGACCCCTTGTCAGCCAAATTTTTGGTTAAAACCGATTAAAAAAATTTCCCAAATCTCAATACTTCTTATGTTCAATCTCGAGTCTGTAGACTGAAAATTAACAGAGTAGTTTTGTAGGAAAATATATATATTACGACCGATTCTAATACCCTAAAAGTTCCAATTTTTCCGATGCCGATTGCAATTAATCGTCCCAACACTTGGCATTTATATATACTTAATTTCAGTCATTCTCGTATTTATTTCTGATAACCTGAAAGTACAATATTAACATACAGCGCTAAGGATGACTTTCTTACTGTGTTCGAATGTACTGATTGGCAGTAAAGAGAATTTAAGTTCGAAATAGATGTCTGTAGATATGAAAAATAATTCGTGATTGTTGGGGACGCACCCCTATTACTAGGAATAATGAACTATTCCATGGCGTCACTTCCGGAGATCGAGAAGCGGTTTACGAGAGAGTCGATGACACAACTAATACTGCCATGGGCAAAGATATTTTTTAATTCCCACTTTTATGTATTTTGTTAATACATATTTATTTAATTATTATTGCCTTTTTCACCATTTCTTCAACCACGTACACCACAACAGTATATATATATATATATATATATATATATATATATATATATATATATATATATATATATATATATATATATATATATATATACGGAGTGCCTCAAATAACACCACAACAAACTTTTTGTCTGTCAAATAATTTACGCCGCTAAACTACACATTTGTCCACTGTCCTTCATTTTTAAAAAAGTACAGAGAAAAAGACGAATTGTTAAAAGCGGTCATTGTTAAAAGCGCTGACTTAATCCGGCACGTGTTCAAACTTCTCAAATAAAAGTAACTCAGATATTTAAATTGCGAATATTTTCCTTTGACATCAGGGTTATGCGAAGAGTTGTGCTTGTCTCTAGTTTTTATATACGCAACTTCTATTGAATTTTAGTTAGCCAATCAGATTCCTAGGTTCCACCGCTCCCTTCCTAATCAGCCAATAGGCAGGCACTTACAGGACAAAGGTCCAGTTGACCTTGGGTTCACCCCTTCCTTTGTGTGTGCTTTTTTAGTGGGAATCGTAGATATCTAGTGATTTGACCTATTTTAAACCTATGTGTAGTTAAATGTGTGTGTTATTTTTTTATTATGTTAGTTTATATATATATATATATATATATATATATATATATATATATATATATATGATAATTTATGTATATGTATGTTTTATTTATTTATTTTCTATTGTTATTGTTAATGTTTTAAATTATTTTGTATCGCTATTCTAGAGTAAAGTTCATCCTGTCCCCACAGTTGTTCGCTATTTCTCTCCTATGGTTTAACAGTATGCGAGCCTACTAGACCTTTTTCTCACAACTTGCCCTGAACTATGTTCAGTTTCTGTTCTGTCGCCTCTTGGATCTTCCGACCACTCTGTTGTATCAATTAAGATAAAAATGAAATGTAATAAGTCCCCAGACGTACCTCTTCATCGTACAGTATATCGATACACTAAGGCTGACTGGGATAGCTTCCGTACATTTATATCTGATCTACCTCTGCATTCCATGTTTAAAAAGGATGTGTCCTCTATAGTATTAGACCTAACTGAATGGTTAATTGTAGGTATTGACCATTTCATACCCTCTAAAAAGTTTCAGCAAAAACCTAACAGCCAGCCATGGTTCTCTCCAGAATGTGCTGCTGCCATTGCGCACAGAAATCACTTTTTCCACTGCTTCAAACGTAATAGATGTATGGAAACTAAAGCCGTTTTCAGGACTGCCAGCAACCATTGTAAGAAAGTAATAAGGAACGCAAGAGAGTTGTATGCTCAATCTGTTAAGTCCAAAGTAGCTGAGCAGCGGCTTGGTTCCCACCAGTTTTGGCAAATAGCAAACAGAATCCTGAACAGAAGCGTGTGCTCCATCCCAACTATTATCAATGGATCTGAGGTAATCTCGTCAGCATCAGACAAAGCCAAACTCTTTGTCAAGAACTTTGCAGCTAATTCTACCCTTTGCGACCAAGACCGCCAACCCCCAATATTTCCTCTTGTATCAGAAAACACGCTATGTGATATACGTATATCTGTACGTGATGTTGCCAAGCTAATCAAAAACCTTGATTCCAGTAAAGCAACTGGCCCTGATGGTATTCCAATTATAGTACTCAAAAAACTTCAACCTGAACTAGCGCCCATACTTACAAAACTGTTTAAACGTTGTCTTAAGGAGAATAGTTTCCCATCTCCCTGGAAAATCTCATCAGTATGCCCTGTATTTAAGAATTCAGGTGATCGCTCATCCCCCTCTCAGTACAGGCCAATAAGTCTCCTGTGCGTCATGAGTAAGTTGCTAGAATCTGTGTTAAATACAGAAGTAATCAAACATCTCAACAAAAATAACCTTCTTAGTGACACTCAATATGGTTTCCGTTCTGCTAGATCTACAGCAGATGTCCTTACAGTTATATCGCATAGGATTAGCAAATCTCTCGACGGTGGCAATCTTTCTAGGGCAATTGCTCTTGACATATCTAAAGCCTTTGATAGGGTATGGCATAAAGGTTTACTTCATAAGATCGCTAGCTATGGTATAGCTGGAAAAGTCTTCTCAATTATTAAATCATTTCTTTCTGATAGGTTCATAAGAGTAGTAGTTGAGGGGCAAAAATCAGAAGCTCACAGTATTAATGCCGGTGTCCCTCAGGGATCCATCCTGGGCCCAACTCTTTTCCTGATCTACATTAATGATCTTCCAAATCATATCCTTACATCATTTGTAGACATTTATGCTGACGACACTACCATTTATGGTAGCACATCTAAGACAGTAAACGACCAAGTTCTCTCCAATTCTCTCTCCTCTGATCTTGAGCACGTAGTACAATGGGGAAAGGAGTGGCTGGTTACTTTTAATGCATCTAAAACCAAGCTTCTCTCTTTACATCATCAACATTCTAATCCACATTTGTCATCAATTGAAATGAATGGCTCTCGTCTTCAGGAGGTCTCAAGTTTTGACAAGCTTCTGGGCTTGACCATTACTCCTGATCTTAAATGGAACACGTATATCAAATCTGTTGCCAAGGCCGCTGGAAAAATGGTGGGATCTTTCTATCGATCCAGTAGATATCTCACTGCTGATGCTATTCTCTATCTATATAAGAGCCAGGTACGTCCAAGGATGGAATACTGTTGCCACATCTGGGCAGGAGCTGCTAGAAAGAACTTGTCCTGCCTTGATAGAGTTCAAAATAGACTTCGTAGCCTCGTAGGAGATGTCCTTTTCTCCTCCTTGCAACCTCTATCTCACAGAAGAGATGTTGCGAGTTTGTCTCTGATGTATCGTTATTTTCATGGAAAGTGTTCAACTGAGCTTCAATCTATGGTCCCCCCTCGCCAAACTTTCACAAGAAACACTCGTCTAGCTGTAAACACTATCAATAATTTCCCCCACTCTTTATCTGTGCCTAAACCTAAACGTAGATTCCATGAACAAAGCTTCTTTCTTTGAACTGCACGCCTGTGGAATTGTCTTCCGTTTTCCTGCTTTCCGGCTGACTACAATATGGTTTTGTTCAAGTCTAAAGTAAATAAGTTCTTGATGAGCCGTTCCATATAAGTTATTAAATTTACCAAATTTTCATTACTAATGATTACTATATTGACCAACTTCTACTGTACACTCTTTAACCCTTATCCTTGAGTGGCCTCTGGGCCTTGATAATGTGGTGATGCCTTTGTAAAAAAAAAAAAAAAGATTCTGGGCTTCTTTAAAGTATAGTATAGCAAATTTTTCATGAAGGCATAATCTACATGGATCGTCTAGGTCTCTACATGTGTTTGCTTGTCTTATTATTTTCCATTCGACTATCGGCGAACGTCCGCTTTCTTTAAGTTCCAAATATTTGTTTGCTAGTGCTGTTTTCATTCGGTGTTTTTATTTTCGAACGTACTTTTGTGGCAATAATATCTGGTTTTGAAATCTAAGCAAGTCATACCTACGTAATATTTCTTGTTATTCGGGTTTTCTTTCGCAAATATTGTGGCCAGGTAAATTATGCTTTTGGTTAGACATTTTTGAAGTGGCAAAGTGTGCGAGATCTACAATTGCATTTATCTTGTTCATTATTAGTATTTTTATTTTTATTTCTACTATGGTTGTTGGTGTCCGGAGTTGGTTTATTATTATTATTATTATTATTATTATTATTATTATTATTATTATTATTATTATTATTTCTACGAGTTACATATGTGTTCGCTTTCCTCCACTTTTCCCCATACATAATGTAATGCAACGTGATTTTATTTGTAAATATTTTCGATGCCCATTGTTTTGGTTTTTTTTCTCCAAAGCAAATTCCTCGATACAGCTTTGATAAACCGAGGGTGAAACCGGTCAGCTGACCTTATATATATATATATATATATATATATATATATATATATATATATATATATATATATATAACGCAATTATAAAGTGAAGACTTAAATTCATGATTAAAAATGTTTGAAATTCAACGTTTAAAATAAAGTAAATGAGGTGAAGAGAAAAGAAAAAAAATGGGGGAGTCAGCTGACCAGTTTCGCCCTCGCTTTATCAAAGCTGTATCGAGGAATTTGTTTTGGAGAAGAAAAAAAACAATGGACATCGAAAATATGTACAAATAAATCACGTTGCATTATATTATGTATATGAAAAAATGGAGGAAAGCGATTAAAATACAGTAACGTTATATTACTCGAAGATCCTAGAAACTAATCACACTCAACCCCAATAGGCATTCCTTCTCTTTACAGGAACGTTAACAGTCTCTAAGATCTTTTAATGAAATAACGAGTGAGCACGATTCAGGATTGAAAAAGAGTTCGTGCTAAATGTCGCTGCACAAGACGGGTTTTTTTTATAAGACGGTCAATAATTGAAGACCCGGATGAATTAGCAATTACGTCTGCTTTTTGGTATGTCCCAATTCTGCTTTTGGTAGGTACGTGTTGTTGGACTCTTCCATCCAATCTTAATGTTGTTCGACCTAAGTAATTGACACTGCAACTGCATTTAAAATTGTAAATTACATTATTATTATAATCGGGGTGGGTAGGACATCTTTTCGAGAGGATGGCATTAACGTTCTCATAGAGAACACAACACGCACATATGAAGCAAAATAACGATTTTGCACTGTTGAACTGATCTGCTTTGCGAATTTCTCACTTACCGTCCCCAGCCACGCTTAACGCAGATACACTGGACATTTATTAACCGTTTGACTTTTAGTTACAGAGCACTTCGCCAATTTTCATTTGCATAACTGACCTAATCACATACAGAGGGTACCCATTTTTGGATAGGGTATCAGTAATTATTTTTAATTTTAATTCCTCATCCAATTTTGATTTGGTGCAGATCATCAAGCCACGATGTGTTAGGGTCCAAATTAAATTTATCTTACGTTTTCGGGGGCAAAATGGATCCCAGCGTGTATACAGTCCCGTGAATTTAGGTTTACAGTATATTGATGTAAGGCAACTGGATGGGGTTTTTGTTACCAATACATCAAGGAAAGTTATGGACGAGTTAGACTTTCCTTCATAAGTAGCCCGGAATGCATCGTAAGGAGAAAAAATTATTTGCCTCTATTTGATTATTGAAGAGGCAAAATATGTCGTCCACATAGTGAAAATAGACCAAATGTTTCATGGGTTCAGAGACAATTGCTCTTCATGGAAACCCACGGAAATATTTGTTATTATCGGGCCAAAAACTGACACACAATCGACACACCTCTTTGGCGATACATTATATCGTTGAAACTGAATTCAACAGATGTGGCAAATTTCATCAGCTCAACTAATATACTTTCAGAAATGGGAGGAGGCGATATCTGACTACGATATAAAAAAAACTGTACATATATCTATAGTCTCTGAAATCGGAACGCAAGTAAACAGCTTGCTGATGTTATACGAACACATAAATTTATTAACAATCTGAGACCCTTGAATAAAGTCTGCAAAATGAAATCAATCTTTCAAACAGTTTTTACTGTAATATTTTAATACAGGTTGTAAAATATTTAAGATCCATTTTGCAACTTTATACTGTGATGACCCTACCATAGATAAAATGGGCCTTAAGGGAATACCTACTTTGTGTGTTTTCGGTAAACCATACAATCTAGGACGGGTCGGTCCTGAGGGTCTTATCTCATTAGCAATGCTCGATGGAAGTACACCACTCTTAACCCACTTGACTAATTTCTTTTGGAATTTGGTTTCTAAAGAGGTTTACGATCATGAGTTGTGACAAGGCCCATTTTTATAAATTTCTCCGTGTCGTTCAATATGGTAGACATCTTGTCGACATAATCATGATAATCTAGTATAACGACCCCGCAGCCTTTATCTGGTCTAGTAATTACTATATATTTTCCCGTAGAGTTTTAATAACTGCATAATCCTCTTTGCGCCATTTAAACTCTGAATGGGAAATTGGTGTACTTGCATAGCTATGGGCAAGGTCGTTTAATCTTGCTTTTAAATCCCTTACTTTAATTTCAGAGACTGGTGAATGTTTTTTCTGCTTGGGCATTGAGGATTGCAAATTTGGAAAATACCTCTTCTCGTTTAACATCAGGTAATGGAATACAAAAGTCTAAACCATGATCAAGTATTAATAGTTCAGAGGGAGATAGTTCATGGGAAGATAAATTTAAGACGTTCTTGCCAATATTGGAGTTGGTGGTACACCTAAACCTTTTGTATATTAAATGTTGCAATTTACTGTTAAATTTAAGAACTAGTTTTTTATGGCCACGTTCTTGTAAAATTGCAATATACTTTGCGAACCAAATTTTATCAAAACACGATAAAGTGCTCACTGCTTCAGTCCATAATTGCACATATTTCTCTTTATATTTTTCTAAATTTAACGCTAATTTATCCATGTAATTATGAATAAGAGCATTTTCAATTTTTTGCCTTGGCTGTGACTTTTTTTTTGTGCATTTTTTATTTTAAATAAAATAAACGGAGGGCATACATTATTATTTACACAAGAATGTAGAAATGTTATATTTTCTTGCGTTGATCTTATTTTGTCTTTAATCAGTAGAATAGAGTTTAATTTCTTAATTAAACTAGAATTGTACCTAGTCATGATTCTTTGAGCGGTACAAAATTTATATAACGCAATCATGAAGGGAAGACTTAAATTCATGATTAAAAACGTGTAAACTAAAATCAACGTTTAAAATAAAGTTAACGGGATGAAGAGAAGAAAAAATGGGGGAGTCAGCTGACCAGTTTCGCCCTCGCTTTATCAAAGCTGTATCGAGGAATTTGTTTTGGAGAAGAAAAAACCAATGGACATCGAAAATATGTACAAATAAAATCACGTTGCGTTACGTTATGTATGGAAAAAATGGGGTAAAGCAGTAAAAATACAGCAACGTTATATTACTCGAAGATCCTAGAGACTAATCACACTCAATCCCAATAGGCATTCCTTCTCTTTACAGCGAGAAGGTCTTCTCAACCAAACGTGAACAGTCTCCAAGATCTTTAAATGAATTAATGAGTAAGCACGACTCAGGATTGAAAAGAACAGTTCGTGTTTTTTTATAAGATGGTCAGTAATTGAAGACCCGTATGTATGAGCAATTACGTCTGTTGTTTGGTATGTCCCAATTCTGATTTTGGTAGGTACGTGTTGTTGGGCTCTTCCATCCAATCTTAATGTTGTTCGGCCCACATAGTTGGCATTGCAACTACGTTCAGAATTGTAAATTACACTATTATTATAATGGGGGTAGAACATCTTTCCGAGACGATTGCATTAACGTTCTCGTAGGGAACAAAACACGCACATTTGAAGCAAAATAATGATTTTGCACTGTTGAGTTGATCTACTTTGCGAATTTCTCACTTACCGTCCCCAGCCACGGTTAACGCAGATACACTGGGCATTTATTAACCGTTTGACTTTTAGTTACAGAACACTCCGCCAATTTCCATTTGCATAACTGACCTAATCACATCCAGAGGGTACCCATTTTTGAATAGGGTATCAGTAATTATTTTTAATTCCTCATCCAATTTTGATTTGGAGCAGAGCATTAAGCCACGATGTGTTAGGGTCCAAATTAAATTTATCTTACGTTTTCGGGGGCAATAGATCCCAGCGTGTATGAAGTCCCGTGAATGTAGGTTTACAGTATATAATGTTCTTGTCGTATCAACTTAAGCAACCTTTATTAAAATGGGCACAGAAAATACTAATAAGGTGATAGACAACAGTTGGAAAATATGTTTGAAATGAAAATGGCATTTTTAATTAAAAACTTACATATGACGTAATTATTGCTTTTTTTAACAGTTATTTAAATCAAAAGCATACAAAATAGTTTATACAATATGAGTAGATTATACTTATATTGACATGGCCTCATTTGTTTTACGTTGTAGCTATTTAGATTCAATGTATGGACAAAAGTAATCAATGATTTTGTATACAATTTTTTTTAACAATTAGAAGACCGTGCGTTTTTTAACTGGATCTGATTCATTTTATCTCTTATGTTTTTTCTTCAAAATACATAAAAAGAAAACAAAGTCATCGAAAGTATAATCGAAAACGGAAGCCGTTTTGATAAGTGGATCGGTTAGACTATCGTGTCGTCTGAGGTGTGTATATAATCTCATTATGCAGACCACGGATGGTGCCCACCATTTTTATCACTGATTTGATTAATTATGGACATATTAGGCTTCTATCAAATAGAGGATTCAAGGCTCAGTCGGGTAGTTAATCGAACGCATGCATATCAATAATATTTGCAAATATTTGTATATAATTACGTTTAATAAAAGTATAATCGTTAATTTAAACACATATAATTGTTTGTATAAAATAGAGCAATTTAAAATTATTTTGTTTTTCTATTCATATTGTAAGCTGATTTTTTTTCGTGGCATTAAGTAAAGCTTTCTCCGTGTTACTAATCCACTCCGAAACAAGTATTTCCTAAAAGAATTAAAAACGTAATACATTATTTTACTGCAAAGAAAGTGTACAAAACAATAAGAAATAAAGATTGGTTAGTCAGTATGAAACTTAGGTTTGTCATCTTAAATGATATTCAGACACAATTTCTAAAATTCGGCAGACCAATATATATATATATATAGTGCCCCTCACCTTGAGTTGAGCATATTGAGAAGTGAAACACGAATTACCATTAGCATATAAGCGACGCTCTTTGTGTAAACAAATCGAGCGGAGGTATTTCAGACGATATCAAAACATCGTTAAACTCACTACTCGTTCAAGCAGCCGCCAATAGCGTAATGGTTAGGAGCCTTGACTGCCGTACAAACGGTCGGGTTTCAATCCTGGCTTGAGGTAGTTGCCTGTCTAGCCGCACTGATGAGCTGTGAAACAGCGAAACAGTACTGTATGTGGATGACTATAGTGCTCCTCACCTTGAGTTGAGCATATTGAGAAGTGAAACACGAATTACCATTAGCATATAAGCGACGCTCTTTGTGTAAACAAATCGAGCGGAGGTATTTCAGACGATATCAAAACATCGTTAAACTCACTACTCGTTCAAGCAGCCGCCAATAGTGTAATGGTTAGGAGCCTTGACTGCCGTACAAACGGTCGGGTTTCAATCCTGGCTTGAGGTAGTTGCCTGTCTAGCCGCACTGATGAGCTGTGAAACAGCGAAACAGTACTGTATGTGGATGACTATACATATATATATACATATATATATATATATATATATATATATATATATATATATACTCGGGGTTTTTTTATTCAAACGTAATGGACTAGTGAATTCAACGAGGTTGTTAGATAGTGCTCAATAAAAAGAGCTGATAATACTTGTTTATCGCTATATAAACATGTTTACATCCCGCTGCTACAAACAGCCACTTGTTTCAATCAAACAACAGATATCATCAGGCAGCGACTTGACTATTCAAATGTTTAATGAATAATCTTATTCATTGAACATTTGAATAGTCAAGTCGCATTTTTGAAGTATAATTTCTCCAATTAATGAATATCAGAAAAAAGTATCTTACATGAACTTTTATTTAGTATTCAATATGGACACCACCATTCGCTACCAGCTTTTCAAGTCGATCATTAACTGCATCAACTGATTTCACAAGAAACTCTTGAGGGATGGAACTAATAACTTCGCGTATTCTCTATTCAAGTTCTTCCATATTTCTTGGTTTGGTTGAGTAGACTTGTTCTTTCAACCAACCCCAAAGAAAAAAGTCGCAGGGCGTTAAATCAGGATTTGAATAAATGATAATTATTTTAGAATCGAGAGTTGCTTACGAATTGCATATGCTTCTATATTCACTCATAAACTCATAAATCGATCGTTATGGATTTTGGAACAGCTGGGATTTATGCTTTCGCTAATTATTGTACTCTATTGTACATTAATTGAATCCTTCTATTAACAAGAACGTTTATAATGTTTATAGCGCTCGATGCAGACGCCCCATTAAATATTTATTCAAAAAGAATATTCCAAACTTTACAAAATTTTTACAAGAAAAATAGTATAAAATGTGGAAATAAAACTTTCCAAATGTGGCATGAGGCCAAAAAGGGTGTGGGGGAAAATGGGGGTCGAGAGTCGTCCACTTGGTCTATTCCCTATACCTAGTTGCAGTCACTACAATACCGCATTCACTCAAGGGGTTGGATCTACTTAAAACCCCAGATGACATGAACAATATATACAATGACTTTTTTTTTTAACCAATGATTTTATTTACAATGAAATAATGAAGGTAATGCGTATGATATATGAGGGATGAAGTTGTGATGCGTATGATATATGCGGGTGATGGGCGGGGATAATGAGAGCCTTAAAACACCCCAAAATAAAGAAAAATAACAATAATAAAAAATAAATGAACCAAATAAAACGTTAAGCGATGAATGTGTTAATCAGGACCCACCCTTACCTATTTAATTTTGAAATGCTTCCTGTTTTTCGGTATCAGCCGAAAACAAGGGAGCACTTCCTAAGAGGGAGTGGGCACAGCTACGGACAAAATAAAAGGGGGGAGGGGATATTCGGTGACCTCCAAGAAAAATAACATCGGGACGGGTTTGGACTAAAATAAATTAATCAGGACCGGGCTTCTTTGGAGGTATCCTAACACCTAAAATAAAGATTGGGGACATGGAACTCATTTATACCAACTAGCTAAGGGACTGATCCACTATGGGATTATCTTGATCTGGTCTGGGGGTTGCTTTTACGGTCGGCGTGTGCCATGCCTAGGCAGGGAACACGTACTCAAGCCTGTTTCGTACAAACGCACATAAACTAGCGGTGTGAATCCACCTCCTACTAAACTGTGAGCGAGATAACCTCCTTCTATCGCATCTGATTTTGATTTTAAGTTGGTGTTTAAAATACAAAATCAGATCCCGATGAGAAGGCGGCTCCCCCTCCCACGCCCTATCTCTACCAGTCTAGCTACGGCCAAGGTCGCTAGGAACACCATTCGTTCCTCCTAGGCCACAAGGGATCTGCGTTGTAGACAACGGATGCTAAATCCAGGATCGTCACCTGATCGGGGACGATGCGAGCCGTGACCTCACTGACATACTCCCAGAATTCATGGAGCTTGGAACAAGTAAAAAATGCATGATCTACAGTTTCCAGACTATCTTCCTCGCACCGTGGACAAAAAGGACTAAACGTACTACCAATTCTGAACAGTATGTCATTGAGGGGTAGAGCGTTTCTAACCAATCGCCAGGTCAGGGAAAATTCGGAATTGTTAAGATATCCCCGGCCTGGCGCCCAATTCCATAGAGAGCGAACCTCCCCCTCCGACAGCTGCAGCCCAAGCGGGTCCGAAGCGGTTCCCACCACTAAACCCCGATACAATGCCCTTCTAGGCTGTGCAAGGTCAAGGGATCCTGGCATCGCTCTAAGCGCATTTCGGCATTCGTTAAGGAATTTTGACTGCCCTCTCGGCCTTCTTTGGCATTCAATTAAGTGATTGGGGATAAGGTTGGGAAAAGCCTCACCAACCGCGGGACCCCAATCAGATTCCTCAATCAGAGTTCTACCCAGGAATGCGAACCTTTCGGCGTTTTTATGACTTGCCAGGTCAGGCATCCCCAGGCCCCCATCTACAAGACGTTGAGTACAGACCTGTCTACGGACAAGCGGCCGTCGCTCATTCCACAACAGTGAAAAAAGCGCACGCGTTAAGGCCGCCATTCGGACCGCAGGCAGAGGAAGTACAGCGAATCGGTAAAGGATCAGCGGAAACACTTAAGTGGCGCATGCCTCCGCCCTGCCTTTAAGGGACAATCCCCTTCGAAGCCAAACCCTCACAGACGCTTCGACCTTGGTCTGTACCTCCGACCAGTTCTTATCTAGACAGAGACTGGGCCCAAACGAAACAACAAGGATCCGGACCGGGCCATCCGTCCAGACAAATGCGCCAGGCAAAGCATTCGAGCCCCGCCAAGCGGCCAACCTCAGGCCAACGGATTTGCTGAGATTGACTACAGCCCCTGTAACTTTTTCATAACGCTTGAGAGCCTTAATCACCGTAATAATATAAACGACGCTCGAAACAAATACGGTGACATCATCGGCAAACGCGGAAACCCTGGCTCGCGCACCACCAGGAAGAGCAATTCCGCGCAGGGCCGATCCAGCCACCCTAGTCCTCACGTTCCTAAGGAATGGTTCCAGCGCAAGGACATATAGCAAGGGCGACAACGGACACCCCTGTCGCACCGACCGAGAAACCGCGAACGGCGCCGACCGCACCCCGTTGACCTGCACAACTGCCGTCAGCCGAGCATACAAAATGGAAATCCATCTGCAGAAGCCGGACCCAAAGCCGGCGGTCTCTAGAACAGCAATCAGGAAACGATGATCCACCCTATCAAACGCCTTGGACTGATCTAAATTGATCAGCGCGGCTTCAGTGTCGTCTTCTAGGTTTTCTAGGACTGTACGAATCAAATGCAAATAGTTTTGAATTGATCTCCCCTTCAGGATTTTAATATCCGTATTCAGGGAATCCCCCCTGCCACCGCCCGGGATAGTCTATCCTCTAGACGCTTCTCTGCCTTGGCCCTATCTAAGGCGTTGGCCATATTTGACAGAGAAGTCTCTAATGCTAGATTTGGCGTTTACCCACCACTTATTCCCGGTAACCGCCCCCACTAATCCCTTCTGTATGTGTTTAGTTAGCCTTTCCCGGAAGTTATCTATCTCCAGTAAGGAGGTATTTAACTTCCAGTACCCAGCTAACTTGGGGTTCCTATCTAAGTCTAACCTGGCCACAAGTAGTTTGTGGTCAGAGTGGCCTAACCAGTGGAACGTGGGACAAGATATGTACTCTATATTACCTCTTCTAACTAACAACCGATCCCAGTAAGTACTTGAAACGGAAGGCCTGCTAGAGAGCCAAGTCCACATCTCCCGCCCATAATGATCCACCCGATACCTGTCTACCAGATCGCATTTAGCCATCAGGTCCAACAGACTGGTTTCACACCCATCCGTCCCTCTAGTCCCGGCCACCTTATCTACCCTGGGGTCAAGGATGGCATTCCAATCACCCACTAAGACTAACCGTTCCGAAACCCCGAGAAACACCTCCAACCGCCGGAAAAAGGAAACCCGCTCCCGTACGCAATTGGGCGCATAAACCGCGACGACACTGCAACACAGGTCTTCTTTGAGTGTCCGGCTCAGGTCCGCATCCATCATAACTAATAGATCCATGGCCTGTTCCCGGTCGCTTGGCACCGCGTCCTGTGACGCCTGATCCAGTTCGGTGGTTCTCAAAGTGGAGAAATCGGCAGAGGTGGAAGGTCTTAATCCCGACCCTAGGAGTGCAGACGCCCCATTAAAGCAACATGTCTGTGCTCGTGTCTATGTATGATAAATACGAGGCAACGTAAGAAAGGCCGGAGATGTACTTCGCAGAAAAAAAAAACATAATTAGAAGTGGAAACAGATCTTACATCGACGGTTAATGAAAATGCACATCACTTATTGTATGAATTATGAACGAGAAGATTAGCACAAATGATATGAATGTGCCAGGATTTGAATATTCAATATAAATTTGAGATTAACGGATTTTTGTAATGTATAATATGATTTGAAAAATAGAAAACCATATGAAAAATAAAAAAAATATATATAAATCATAAAAATGACATAGCAAAAAAAATAATTAATTTGAAAAATAAATGATTACTGAATGCATTTCAGTTTTTATCCAGTCCTATCGTGAACTTTTCATGTGCAGTGATGAAGTCATCGTCAAGTGCATTTATTATTTCATGAATATTTTTTTTTAATAAAAAAAACTGATAGAAAACAAATAGTTTTTTTTATGTTTTATGATATTTTTCTTTTTATGTTTATTTGTTGGTTTAGTTTTGGTCAGTAAAGATAAATATTTAGTTTTCTTTATATTTCGGCACTTCATGGTGTTTTACGTAAACTTTCCGGAAATTTACGACGATAGTATGATCCTCATCTGCATGAGTATGAATATAGAGAGAGCGTGTGTGAGTGCGTTTGTCTCGGGGTTTCTTACCTGATAAATAAAGATAAGATATGAAACACATAGTCGTGTGTGCTTTTCCTTTCTGTGTGTGAGTTTCATGTACGTAATAAAATGTAAAAAAATATCCCAAAAGGAATAAGATCTAGCCCTCCTCCCCCCCATCCCCCACCCCAAAAAATGCTACCAAACGCAAATTCTTCTGAGACAATGTTCGTCGGGAGATTTGACGGAGAATGATATGAGAAAAAAATAAAGCGGCGTTTCTTCTTCTTTTGGGAAGGATCGTCGCGAAAATAGAACCGCTGAAAATTTACAAAAAGACAGATCAGAAATAAGATAAATGGAAAACTGAAGAAAAAGAAACCATTGAACGAAGAATCAGTTTAATTAATTTTTATTTATTTCTGCTTGTATTTCTGAAATTCACATCTTCCCTTATCATCTCGGTGCCGCCCCGGCCTAAGGGATGGAGGAGTATGGCGGGTTTTAATGCTCACCTTCATAACTGAACTCAGCTTGCAAAAATCATGAAGAAATAAAACAACGCATCTGTAACCCACTCACATTATCGGCAGAGATAGACACCCACGGGTAAGACTTGGCGCACTTTTCATTCACTTTTGGTCAATTACGTCTAGAGACTTAAATGGTGGGTGGGGGGATAGAATTGTTGTGATTCTCGCCAGGAGTGGGGGCGATAAGTGTGATAGGCGTGGTTGTTAGTAATAAATTAGGGTCTGAAAAGGAATTTAGAATGAGAATGAGACGAATGAAAAAGAAAACATTAAAAATTGTTTCCAAATAGCACGAAATTTTTTACATTTCCATTATTTGAAACGCAAGGATGGATGATTTTCAAAACAGACGAAGAAATACGATTAGTTACATATGAGTAGATATAAATAGAACAGATATATATATGTATGTATATATATATATATATATATATATATATATATATTATTTTTAAAAATAATATATATATTTTAAAAAATAATATATGTATATATATATATACATATATTATTTTAATAATAATTTTAATATTTTATTTTTTTAAATAATATATATACCGCTCCCAATGTGGGGGTACCAAATTGGTTAAAAGGGAAAATTAATCCCAACTCGCATTTAGGTAAAAATGCACTTTTGTAAATAATTGAATTCATTCAAAACATATCGCTAAAAACCAAAACAAACATATATATATATATATATATATATATATATATATATATCCAGATTTTCAAACTCTATCTCATCCGAAACTAAAAGTAACCGAGTGACACTAGGGGCCTCGAATGATTGGATTTTCTTGCAGACCGTTCTTTTATGGGTCTTTAGCCGGTTAAAATAATTTTTAAGGGATCAAAAATGTGTAAAAACTGAAAAAAATCGTTATATATTTTATACATTCATCTTACTTTATTTTTAATTTTAAATTTTTATACGTTGGTGCAGTGATAACGTTACCAGCTTTGAATGCTACAGTTTTGGTTTCGATTCTAGCAGATTGCACCCAAATACTTTTTTTTTTACTTTTGAAATCACGACTCTGTAATAATATATACAAAATCTGGACGCATTAAAATATCATATTTACGCGTATTTTACGACCGGGCGAAGCCAGGCGGCCACCCCTGCTAGTTTAATATATATAAAAGCTATATGTCTGTTTGCCTGTCTGTCTGTCTGTCTCCATATTTTCAAACTCTATCTCCTCCGAAAATAAATGTCGCAGAGCTATGCTAGGAGCCTCAAATGATTGGATTTTTATAGACATTTTTTTATGGGTTTTTACCCCGTTATATTAGTTTTAAGGGATCAAAAATAGGTCAAAATAGAAAAATCGTAACATATTTTGTGCATTCATCTTAGTTTAATTTTAATTTTCAAATTTAAATAAGTTCGTGTGCGTGTCACGTTGGTACAGTGGTAACGTCACCGGCTTTAGAAGCTCAAGTTTTAATTTCGATTCTAGCTGATGGCACTCAATATTTTTTTTTTTTTTTTTAACTTTTGAAATCACAACTCTATAATAATATATACGAAATCTGGACAGATTAAAATATCGTATTTAAGCGTATTTTCGACCGGGCAAAGCCGGGCACCTCCTAGTCTAATATATAAAAAGGCTCTATGTCTGTTTGTCTGCCTGTCTCCATATTTTAAAACCGTACCTTCTTCGAAACTAAAAGTCGCAGAGCAGCGCTAGAGGTCTCAAATGACTATATTTTTTTACGGGCCGTTCTTTTATGGGTCTCTAGCCGGTTTTAATGGTTTTAGGGGTCAAAAATAGATCAAAATTGAAAAATCCCATTTAAATAATTAGTTATGAACATATTTTATGTTTTGATGTACGAAAAATTGTGGCCCTGTCGGTGGGGCATTAGAATACGCCGACTGCCCCCCTGCATAGGGTAAAAGTCCCTCAGTGGGTGTCCTGGATATGACCTTAAACTATATCCAGTGGTGAGGCCCCAGCTTGTGGGCTTTGGGGAGTGTGGAGCCATCCTTTAATTATCATTGCTCCCAGGTCCACTCTGACCCGGAGTGGTAGTACCTGTTAGTGTCCCAACTATGGGTTAAATAGAAACCGACGTGAAAACAACAAATATATTCTATTAAAAAAAAATTTTCTTCAAAATTTTTGGATTCGGCATTAAATAACCCGAAAAGGGTTGATATGCCGTAAAACAAAAACAACCAACCAACCAACGAAAAATTGAAAGTGTAGATGTAGAAAAATTGAAAGTGTTGATGTAAGAAAAATTGAAAGAAAGTTATACTTCTGAAAACCTTTCTCAATCAACTTTATTTCGTGTCTTATAAACAGTGCGTATCAAAGAAGAAGAACAAGTAGAAGAAAAAGAAGAAGGAGAAGAAGAAAGAAAGAAAAAGAAGCCAAATAAAAAAGAATAAGCAGGGGCAGCTTGTTGGTGACTGCCAAAGAAATTAGCTGTCGGGCAGCTAAAAACAGCCTCTTTATTTACATAACGGAGACAAAGGAGTAAAACTGGCCAGTGTAGAAATGTCTGCATTCAATATGTTGTTGTGTCTTTGTTAAGTAAACTAATAGATCTGTTTGTATATGTCGCGGTAAGCAATCTGAAAGACTGTGATGTATTAGTATTTGTGGAAATCGAAGGTGTCTATGTATTTTTCTCAAAGCGAGTCGGGATTGACGCCATATTGGATTTTAAAAAAGCAATTCTTAAATTGTTCGAAAAATCTATCTGTTAATCCTCGAAGCGAATCTGGGCAACCAATCAAAGTGACGGAATCCGGGAGCGTTTATCATTTTCAAATTGATTGAGTATCAGATGCCTGTTAACGAAACGTAATGGCAAAACAAAATAATCACGGACGCGTTTAATAATTGAAACTTAAAAAATATTTTGTAACAGTGTAAACTTGAGAAGGAGGAGGATATAACAATGAGTGAGGGAATAATGTGCTACCATACCTTGTTTGGGAGAGTGTATCTTTGCGGACTTTTGTAGGAATTTAGTATATTTTATTTAATCAATATATAATAGCCGGGAAATATGCATCAGTTAGAGCAAAGTAGCGTGGCTATTTTGGAATCGGTGATGCTTTTCCTATACTGTCATTTTCTAGACGAGAACAATCGCATCAATTTTATTATATATATATATATATATATATATATATATATATATATTAATAATATTTTTTAAAACAAGCAACATAAGACCATCATTAATGCTTATACCGAATTTTCTTTCTGATCACGACTTTTAAACATTACCGATAACTGTTCTGCCGGTCTCACGGTTCAAAATAGATTCTTTCACGTTTATTTAGAATTCTTATATAGTAAACTTAAAACTTCTTTCCAATAACTGCTCGCCTGTGGAACTCTGTAGAGCGGGCCTGTTTTTCAGCTAACTACAACATGGTCGTCTTCAAGTCAAATGTAAACAAATTTTTGTTGAAACATCTTTTTAAATAATCAGATTCTACACAATTTTCACCACTACTGATCACTACGCTGTTGTCTCACTGGCCACTTTACACTCATTAACCCTTATCCTCGAGTGGACTTCTGTCTATTATAAGTGGTGACTCCCTTGTAAAAAAAAGACTTGGACAATTCCTTATTTAATTTTCGAGTGGATGAATCGTCTTGATACATTAGAAGATGCAAAAAGTTTTATGCTGTTTTTATTCCATTTCCCACTTTCCAAAAGAATTATAAAGAATGTCAGATTTCTTAGAAAAATTATAAACTTTTTCAAATTAATAATTGAAGCCAGTTTATCATTAAATATATTAATAAAATAGAGAGGATTTTTCGCATGTGATTTCCGACATATCTCTCTCTCTCTCTCTCTCTCTCTCTCTCTCTCTCTCTCTCTCTCTCTCTTTCTCTCTCTCTACTATAATATAAAAAGAACTTTATGTGTGTGAAAGAGAGAGCGTTCCCTATGGACCTGGAAATGGCTGCGCCGAGTTTTTTGGAAATTTCACACGAAAGTACTTGATTAATATCTCCAACATACAAATTGCTACTCTTTTTTCTCATTGGATGTTCTCTTAGTCTTATTATTATCATTTCCTACTTTCTTTCTCGAAAAGACATTTAAGAGATGTTATCCCTTTACTCGTTGACGAAACTATTTCATGGAAAATATGTTTCCTTTTAAGCTAATCATTCTACTGTACAATGTACACACACACACACACACACACACACACATATATATATATATATATATATATATATATATATATATATATATATATATATATATATATATAAAGAAATTTGTGTGTGTGCGTGTGTGTATATTTGTGAGTTCGTTCTCTATGGACTCTGAACGATTTTTTAAATTGCACATAGAGGTACTTGATGTGTCTGAGAGTTTCTTTCGTAGGTTTTGTACCTGAAATCTTCCGATAAGTACTAACGATCGATAATCGAAAAACTCGAAGTTCGATTTTGACCAAAGTTAACACTTTTATGCAACCTATTATCACAAGTGTACTTGACAACTCAGCCTATAAAATCAACTGTAAATTCTTTTATAAGACAATCGCTCAAGTTGCTCTATCTGGCCCTGAAAACCAAGTTCGTTTTTCATTCATCTAAGATGTGAGGCACTAATCTACCAGCAGGTGGGCACTATATACTGCCTCCATGGTATCCTTGAGTTCAGTATCATCCATCAAAGTCCCAATGACACTCAATACATTCACGAAGGTATGGAAGGTGCCAAGCAATAGTATCACATTCCTAATCGAACTTTCATCTGTAATAGCATTCACGATTTCAGACGCCTTCCAAAACTTATGATAGTAGGCATGTTTCGTTTTGACGATAGACTCCATAGACAATTAAGGGTGGACAAGATACAGGTTTTATCTTTTGGCTTCATGTCTATTACTGGAAGAAATTGTACCGAGGATTTTCCTGGATATTTGCATTATTTGCAAACTAGGCATAATCTTGTGGACCCGAAAAGACAATCTCAACAACTGTCCACTTGTGATCACAGAAATCAAATATTTATGGGAATAATCGAAATTCTAAGCAACGGTTGACATATTTTGAAAAGCGATAATTTATAATGTCGATCTTCGTCATTTCGACAAATTTCAAGTCGTCCATCTTTGTTGTGGTATACCATGACTAATTTGCTTCCATGGTCTGATGGCTGTGATCATTCCCATCCCATGAAAGGTGCCCTTTCCGTCGAATGTTTTAATTTTATGCTCCACGTTGTCTCCTGCAAACATCAGGGACTGGCCAAGAATATTCCTTTCAAACCTTTTTACCTCTGGATATGATTAAGCAAATCTCATGGTTGAAAGACTATCAATCAAGAACCATGATCTATAGGCGCGATAACATCTCTTAGGCGCACTGCTTGAACGACTGCTTGTCTGATGCCAGCAACCTTTCTGAACGTGTCCTTCCCACGAAGCAAATATTACAAAAAGAACTGCAAACTTGTTGGGAAAAATTTAATGCGGCTGCTAATTTCAGTGCGGCGGTTGTTGGACACGTATTCTCCATTAGCGCAACTGTTGTCTTGATATCAGTTATGATGGTTTTTGCTGCGGTTTGGAGCATTTCTGTGCTTCCTCATCATCCTCCCAAAGTGAATTGTAGTATTCACGAAGAATGTCACATTTTATTCTTTAAATATTTCAATGTTTTTGACGCCACTACGGCTTTCTGTCACGAATATAGTTCAGCTTCTTAGCAGCTTCTTTTTTAGGTATTGATTTCTGTACGCCATGGATTTACTATTTTACTGACAAAGTCCAATACCGTTAGTTGTTCTTCATCATGTTCCTCTAGGAACTCATAAACACTCTCGGATGCCTCATCTTGGTCGTGGTTCTTTGGTCTTCCGCTTTTTCGTCGTTTGATTCAGCTGACGTGA
Source organism: Euprymna scolopes (assembly GCF_053919585.1). Taxonomy (NCBI): domain Eukaryota; kingdom Metazoa; phylum Mollusca; class Cephalopoda; order Sepiida; family Sepiolidae; genus Euprymna; species Euprymna scolopes. Next base: position 15,381,674 of record NC_136500.1, read on the forward strand.
ATTGTCTTGGGATATTCAGCATTGTACGGAAGTTGATGCTAACAGATGCAGTCTGACATGTGAAGATCACCACTAAAATACTTGATCCAGCTTTGAGCAATAATGGCCCATTCGTTCCCACTGATTTTGCAATGGACCAATACAGTTTGAACAAATGCATCAGTTTTCACATAGAAAATCCTTTCGTCAGTTTTTCGTTTTGGGTCTTTTTTCCATAGTAACAGTATCACAGAATAAGCAATGTGTTTTACTGTAATATGGTCCCAGGGAAACACAGGCGCTACTTTTCACTGGTCAAACAGAATCATTCTTGCTGGGGACAATAGCAATGTCCTTTTTGTGTATATGGTTTACCTGACACGTTTTGTGAACACAAGTTCCTGCTTCAACACGGACTTTCACGCCTCTTTCGATACTTACACTGCTGATGCCGTCAACTTCTTTTTCTCGAGCCACCACGGTCACTTCACCGTCCAAAGCTTCTTTGCATTAAGGAGAGGTTTCTACGTTGGCTAAATTCATATTTTACTCTGAAAATATATGCATACGGTGTATTAACGTATGCCTGTATATGAATCGGGTTGAGTGCAACACTACAGAGTGTATAAATAATAAATATAATAAACAGAACATCCTCCTCTTATTTCCAGGGTGGGGAAAGGCTTTAATAGCAAATGCACATCATATAATCTGGGGTTCATACCGAAATTGCTGCCTTTTTTATTTTTTTTATTTTTTATTTATTTTTTATTTTTTTTTTTTTTTTGCCAACTCTGTAGAAGTAACTGAGGGAAGAAGTAGGATTAAACTTAGATATGGTACGAGGGTGACTCAAATTCACTGGTAACTATTTCATGTGAACGATAGGCCCTGAAAACGTGTAAAAATGCAAGATTTACTCGTTTATCATTAATACTAACTGAGTTAGATTTAAAGCGTAATGGAAAATGACTTGTAAGTCGAAAATATTCAACTTGGAAATTTGAAACTTTCCCATACTAAAATATTGTCCAACATTTAAGATGATGTAGCGTAAACACAAGCTGACATAATATCATTAAACAAATGTTGAAATCTTTTGTGGCTGGGATAATTTGGCGTTATATCGACTACCATTTAAAAATGTTTTATTTGCATTCTTCATCTACAAATATTTCTTTAAGACATTTTTAGACAGAATCTGATAAATTCAAGGGAGTTTTTTTTCTTCTTACCGGTTTCAGATATGAAATAGTTGATTAATGACCATAGCTCTGTTCATTAAATTCAAAATGGCGCTGTGGAATATTTTCCGCATGCGATTGAGTACTTGTCTTGTGGCTGTATCTTTACCTCGTATATCATTTTATACTAAGTATCGGCGCGATAAAATCGAAATCAGATAAATAGGAACTGTATTGGTATTCGGAACCAGCGTCGGAATCGGTAAAATTGGAGCCTAATTTCCGATTCCAAAAACGATTCATTAAAAAAACTCTTAAACGTAACTTTCCATACAAAGAACATAAAATCCATACAACAATTTTTCGTAAATCGCAAGTTGAAATTTCGTCTAAAGTTCGACCTTTAAGATCAAAGGTCAAGATCAAGACTGATAATTTGAAACAAGTTTGGTAACGATTATTCAAGCGACGTGGAAGCGAGAGTGTACACAAACAAATATTCAACCTGGCAGAGGTTAAACAAAATTCGTTTAGAATTAGCGATATATTGCAACTGAAAAGTAATAAAATTACCAAACATTTTTTTTTGCTTGTTTTCGCTCTTTTTTCTTATTTTTAGATGTAGACTCTTATTTCCCACAAACAGCAGACACAAACGCATACAATCAGTCTTTCTCTCTCTCTCTCTCTCTCTCTCTCTCTCTCTCTCTCTCACTCTCTCTCTTTATATATATATATATATATATATATATATACCATATTTCTTTTTTCTTTTCGTACCTTATCGTTTAAGAAGATGCCAGTCCCCCTTTAATCTTCGCATCGCCTTTGATATTGGACTGAGGCGCTCGTTCGTCGTGCTTGTGATTTCTTCAAACGAACGTCTAGCCGAGTTCGCTTGGAACGGACTGCGCAGTCCCAACGGCCTTGCATTGTCGACAAACAAAAACAAATGAGAAAAATAGCAGAAGGCGAAGATCACACGGCAAACGCTTGTGGCGTTTCAGTTATTTTTATTGGCTCAGCCGTGAGGAAGCGTGCCTTTGCCGTTTGCCAGTTTCATGAGTTTTCTTAGTTTTTTTACCATTTTTTATGAGGAAACGCGATTACATATGAAGTAATTATTCCTGTGGGACACTAAACACAGTGAATAGTTAATATATATATATATATATATATATATATATATATATACAGAGAGAGAGAGAGAGAGAGAGAGAGAGAGAAATAAAAAAGGAACAAACCGTATTATGTGTTCATCAACGTTTCGTCTTTATTTCGAGACTTGAATGGGGTTAAGAAACAAAAAATACCAGTACAAAATATTTGAAAATGTTTCACGTGCAGAGTGTGATGCTGTTCTATTTCAGAAAAACGGGAAAAGACGTTGGAAATTCGAAAAGGAGTGGAAGGAGCTTGCGCTGTTAAATACAGGGAAATTTTAGTGACGTCACATAGTTGTTAATATAATTTTAACAGGTATGAACGCAGTTAATATTCTTATTCTTACTGGAGAGAAATATATCTGTTGAAATTCAAATATATGTTTGTAACAGAAATGAAATGAGTGTTATGTAATTTATTGATTGAGATTATATGTATTGATTATTATAGAGGGTGTTTGAATGATGTGAGAAGGTTAACCTGTGTCTACAGTTAAATTGTGCTTGAATTTGTGATAAGCGCAGATTCAAGAAGTCTCCGGCGCGGTTTATTTGAAATAAATTTAACTACTTTTGCTTGTTTAAAGTCAAAGGTGTGATTATGCTGCAATGAATGAGAGAATAATGCACTTAGAGAATTGCTATTTTTTATATCTCTTTTATGTTCACTGAGCCTTTTTTCCAAATTACGCTGGGTTTCACCAACGTATTTATGATGGCAATTTTGGCAAGGAATAGTGTATATAGTTCCATTGGAAACTGGTTTGTTTTGGAGATGTTTCGTAGTTCTTAATATTTGTCTTATGGTTAGTGATGTGGTTTGTACGATAGGAATTTCTAGTTTGTTTAGTGTGTTAAAGATTATTGTATTATTGGTGTGTGTAGGTAAAAGATTTCTTTTTATGAGAGAAGAGTCTGGTGTATATGATTTTTTATTATTTATCCTGGAAAATATTTGTGTGGCTTTTCTCTTAGCATTCAATATGAAATATGTTGGATATTGCAAGGTTTTCAAAATGTTTGTGAGGTATTTGAATTCTTCGTCCAGATATTCAGGACTGCAAATTCTGAAAGCGCGTAATAAGAAACCAATTATCATCCCTGTTTTTATTTTATTATTATGGTGTGAATAGAAATGTATGTAATCATTTTTGTGTGTAGTTTTGCAGTGAACTTTAAAGGATAATTTATTATTGGATTTTATAATAAGTATGTCTAGAAAAGGTAATGAGCTATTGTTTTCTGTTTCATAGGTAAAATTTATGGAAGGTTCGACTGAGTCTAATTTGTCTCTAATGATATTTATGCACGTGTTTTCAGGAAGAAAAATTAAAATGTCGTCAATGTATCTAAAATACTCTGTGTTTGGAGGTAATCTGAATTTGAAAGGACCAGATTCTAGGAATTCTAAGAAAAGGCAAGCTAATACTCCATTAAGAGGGTTACCCATAGGAAACCGAAATTTTGTTTATAGAAATTGTTATTGAAGTGAAAATAAGTCATGTTAGTTATAAGTCTAATGATTTTTATAAGAGTATCGGGAGGAAAAGGTAAGCTAATGTTAGATTTGTTAAATTGTTTAAGGAGTAAATTCAAGCATTTTTAATGGGGACATTAGTATATAATGATGTTATATCTAAGCTGTGTATAGTTTTGTTTTGTACATTAATGTTTTTTTTTATTTTGTTGAGTAAATCTCCAGAGTTCTTTTTGTGGGAGGTGCTGATAGTGCCCAGTAGTGGAGTCAAAACGTTGGATATGGCACGTGCAATTTTGTGTGTTGCACTACCGATGCCGGATATTATAGCGCGCATAGGGATATCTGGTTTGTGAGTTTTGGAGAGGCCATACAGTGACGGAACATTGGGGTGGTATTTAATGTATGAAATCCAATTTTTATCGTTTTTTATAAGTTTTTTATAAGATTGATTGAAATTCTCAATGCTTCGATTTACTGTCTTTAAATCAGTTTTGGTGTAAGTGTCGTTGTCTGCCAACATTGTGGAAACTTTTTCCAGGTATTCATCTTTTTCCATTTATACTATACCACCACCTTTATCAGCTGGTGATATAATCAAGTTCTTGTTATTCGCTAGGTGTTTCAAAGCATCTATGTATCTCTTAGGAAGTACAGTTTCATAGGGATGAATAACTGCAGCAGAAATAACACCCTGTATGAAACCTTTTTAGAAATCCGTATCTTCATGTTTGTAATTCTTAAAAATTGTGTCGGTGGTAATATTTGAATGTATGCCAGTTGCGAATTTTAGTCCGAAACTAAGGACTTCAATTTCGGTGTTTGAGAGTACTTTGGTAGTAAGATTTTGTATTAGATCCGAGCGTCCTATGGTTCTCCATTTGCTGTCGGAGATTAATTTTGTAAGTTTATTATCCAATTTGTGACAACGGTGGGTGTTGAAACTTTGAACTAATTTGTTTATATTTAAGAAAAATTTGTTGATCATAGTGTAGTTTTGTAGTAGGTCGCTGGTTAATGTTCGGGCTTCATGGAATAAATGAGAGCTTTGTTGTTTTAAAAGATCCGCTGAAGCAACTAAATATTTTTCAATGTAATCCGGGAAAATATGGTGCGAATATTTTAAATATTTAAATGTACTTTTGGGTATAATTTTTCTTGTACACATTTAAGCAAAAAAGTTCTCCTGTTGTTGTGAGAGTTGACAACGATTAATGTCTTTTTGTATTGCCGCAATTTTTGCTTAAAAGTTTAGTGTCACAATTTTGAAGAATTACAAACATGAAGATACGGATTTCCAAAAAGGTTTCATACAGGGTGTTATTATATAGATTGGAATATGTATGCAGTATTTTTTCATTTCAGCAGCCATTATTAAATACAACGGAGATACTTTGCTTCATGATTATTTTTTATTTTTTCGATTTTCCATATAATCTTTTTTATATCAAAATTGAAAATATTAATGAAAGTTCAATAGTTATCACGAGCGCTCCAACTTCGAGTGCGAATCATCTTCAGTTGGAATTCATTGAGTTGATGAGGTGAAAGTGAATAGGAGCGAAAATGAAAAGTAGAAAAGTGAAAAGTAAAATACACAAAAAATTGTATCGAGTCAAGTATATAAAAATTCGATAAGGAATACGAGTTTTACAATAAACGAGTCCATGAGCCAAAATTAGGAAAGCGTGGCGTTTACGTGCTACACAAAACATTTTAATGCGTTGATGCCATTCTCCTTGTGATGTTATTAATAGTAGGGTGCTGAGTTCTAATACAAGATGCCTCAAGCATTTTAAACTTTTTAAAATTGTTTTCGTGTTGTACAATTTTTGTATTATCAATAAGAATTTGTCTAAGATTCAATTATATTTTTTAATAAATACTGGAATTCAATTATGTTTTTTACGACATGCTGGTATTCAATTTTTTTTACTAAATGCTGGTATTCAATTATAATTTTACTAAATGCTGGTATTCAATTATGTTTTTTACTAAATGCTGGTATTCAATTATGTTTTTTACTAAATGCTGGTATTCAATTATAATTTTACTAAATGCTGGTATTCAATTATGTTTTTTATTAAATGCTGGTATTCAATTATAATTTTACTAAATGCTGGTATTCAATTTTTTTTACTAAATGCTGGTATTCAATTATAATTTTACTAAATGCTGGTATTCAATTATGTTTTTTACTAAATGCTGGTATTCAATTATGTTTTTTACTAAATGCTGGTATTCAATTATAATTTTACTAAATGCTGGTATTCAATTATGTTTTTTATTAAATGCTGGTATTCAATTATAATTTTACTAAATGCTGGTATTCAATTATGTTTTTTACTAAATGCTGGTATTCAATTATAATTTTACTAAATGCTGGTATTCAATTATGTTTTTTACTAAATGCTGGTATTCAATTATGTTTTTTACTAAATGCTGGTATTCAATTATAATTTTACTAAATGCTGGTATTCAATTATGTTTTTTATTAAATGCTGGTATTCAATTATAATTTTACTAAATGCTGGTATTCAATTTTTTTTACTAAATGCTAGTATTCAATTATGTTTTTTATTAAATGCTGGTATTCAATTATAATTTTATTAAATGCTGGTATTCAATTATAATTTTACTAAATGCTAGTATTCAATTATGTTTTTTACTACATGCTTGTATTCAATTGTTTTTCACTAAATGCTGGTATTCAGTCATGTTTTTTACTAAATGCTGGTATTCAATTATAATTTTACTAAATGCTGGTATTCAATTATGTTTTTACTAAATGCTAGTATTCAATTATGTTTTTTTACTAAATAATGTATTCAATTATGTTTTTTACTAAATAATGTATTCAATTATGTTTTTTACTAAATGATGGTATTCAATTATGTTTTTACTAAATGCTGGTATTCAATTATGCTTTTTATTAAATGCTAATATTCAATTATGTTTTTTAATAAATGATGGTATTCAATTATAATTTTACTAAATGCTGGTATTCAATTATGTTTTTTTACTAAATGCTTGTATTCAATTGTTTTTTACTAAATGCTTGTATTCAATAATATTTTTACTAAATGCTAGTATTCAATTATGTTTTCTACTAAATAATGGTATTCAATTATGTTTTTACTAAATGTTGTAATTCAATTATGTTTTTTAGTAAATAATGGTATTCAATTACGTTTTTACTAAATGCTAGTATTCAATTATGTTTTTTACTAAATAATGGTATTCAATTATGTTTTTACTGAATGCTGGTATTCAATTATAATTTTACTAAATGCTGATATTCAATTATGTTTTTTACTAAATACTGGTATTCAATTATATTTTTTTACTAAATGCTGATATTCAATTGTTTTTTTACTAAATGCTGATATTCAATTATGTTTTTTATTAAATGTTGGTATTCAATTATAATTTTACTAAATGCTGGTATTCAATTATGTTTTTACTAAATGCTGATATTCAATTATGTTTTTTACTAAATTTTTGTATTCAATAATGTTTTTACTAAATGTTTGTATTCAATTCTGTTTTTTTACTAAATAATGGTATTCAATTATGCTTTTACTAAATGCTGGTATTCAATTATAATTTTACTAAATGCTGGTATTCAATTATAATTTTACTAAATGCTGGTATTAAATTATGTTTTTTATTAAATGCTGGTATTCAATTATAATTTTACTAAATTCTGGTATTCAATTATAATTTTACTAAATGCTGGTATTAAATTATGTTTTTTATTAAATGCTGGTATTCAATTATAATTTTACTACATTCTGGTATTCAATTATAATTTTACTAAATGCTGGTTTTCAATTATGTTTTTTATTAAATGCTTGTATTCAATTATGTTTTTATTAAATGCTGTTATTCAATTATAATTTTACTAAAAGCTGGTTTTCAATTTTTTTTTTATTAAATGCTGGTATTCAATTATAATTTTACTAAATGCTGGTATTCAATTATAATTTTATTAAATGCTGGTATTCAATTATGTTTTTATTAAATGCTGGTATTCAATTATAATTTTACGAAATGCTGGTTTTCAATTATGTTTTTTACTAAACGCTGGTATTCAATTATAATTTTACTAAATGCTGGTATTCAATTATAATTTTACTAAATGCTGGTATTCAATTATGTTTTTTATTAAATGCTGGTATTCAATTATAATTTTACTAAATTCTGGTATTCAATTATAATTTTACTAAATGCTGGTATTAAATTATGTTTTTTATTAAATGCTGGTATTCAATTATAATTTTACTACATTCTGGTATTCAATTATAATTTTACTAAATGCTGGTTTTCAATTATGTTTTTTACTAAACGCTGGTATTCAATTATAATTTTACTAAATGCTGGTATTCAATTATAATTTTACTAAATGCTGGTATTCAATTATAATTTTACTAAATGCTGGTTTTCAATTATGTTTTTTACTAAACGCTGGTATTCAATTATAATTTTACTACATTCTGGTATTCAATTATAATTTTACGAAATGCTGGTTTTCAATTATGTTTTTTACTAAACGCTGGTATTCAATTATAATTTTACTAAATGCTGGTATTCAATTATAATTTTACTAAATGCTGGTATTCAATTATGTTTTTATTAAATGCTGGTATTCAATTATAATTTTACTAAATGCTGGTATTCAATTATAATTTTACTAAATGCTGGTATTCAATTATGTTTTTATTAAATTCTGGTATTCAATTATAATTTTACTAAATGCTGGTTTTCAATTATGTTTTTTATTAAATGCTGGTATTCAATTATAATTTTACTAAATGCTGGTATTCAATTATAATTTTACTAAATGCTGGTATTCAATTATAATTTTACTAAATGCTGGTATTCAATTATAATTTTACTAAATGCTGGTATTCAATTATAATTTTATTAAATGCTGGAATTCAATTATGTTTTTATTAAATGCTGGTATTCAATTATAATTTTACTAAATGCTGGTATTCAATTATAATTTTACTAAATGCTGGTATTCAATTATAATTTTACTAAATGCTGGTATTCAATTATGTTTTTACTAAATGCTGGTATTCAATTATAATTTTACTAAATGCTGGTTTTCAATTATGTTTTTTTATTAAATGCTGGTATTCAATTATAATTTTACTAAATGCTGGAATTCAATTATGTTTTTTTACTAAATGCTTGTATTCAGATATTTTTTTTTACTAAATGCTGGTTTTCAATTAAGTTTTTTTCTAAATCCTGGTGTTATATGGCGCTATTTTTGTTTAAATGCATGTTAAGTTGGCGGGACAATGTTGTCATTGAATGCTGAACATATATGTCTTAGTTCTTTGTTTATTTTGGGAGTTACATTCTCCTAGGGTGCATTTGAACTTTTATACACAACATTGGTTTGCTCTAATGTTTTTATAGTCGGGGAGAAGTTGTTTTTAACCTAAGGCTTTGAGTGCTAAACTTCTTATAATAAATAATTTTAATTCTACAGTTTCTATTAACAGAAGTAAATATCTATAAACGATGCTTTTAATTGACTTTTCTTCAACTCTAAAATTTGATTGTATTTGGTTTTGGTAAAATATATTAATAGAGTTGGCATTATGGTGCTGGTTAATGTTATTTTATTGATTTTGTAGGATTGTAGCGTTAGTTTTATTTGTTCATGAACAATATAGTTAAGAAACTGATTATTGATGAGTACCTGCTTTATATTTTTTTTCGATAAGTAATGCTTGTCTAGTGGATGAGATAAATTTTGCGCGATTGAATAAATTTTGAATTATAGCTATCTTGTACCGTTATGGGCACTTGCTTTTAAAGTTCAGGTGGCTGGAATTTATGCTCGTTGGTATTTTGTATAGAGATATGTTAAAAGTATTGTTGGACATATCAATAAGGACGTCAAGGAATGGATTTTTTTTTTGTTATTATTCAATTCTACTGGAAACTTAAAAATTGATTTTTTAAAAAGAAGTGTTTTAATCTGTATATCTGTCCATTATTTTTCACTAAAATAAGTATGTCTCCACGTAGCGTACATATATAGGGGGATTTATATTATTTGAAAAATGTGTACTCTTTAGATCTGCCATGTAGAATTTACTTAGGATCGCTCCGAGGACTGATCCCATTGCAACTCCATCTGTTTGCTGTATACAGTAGTTACCGTTCGAGTCATAGATATCTACTTGTGTAGTACAGATTAATAATAATTGTTTTCAAAAATTGTTTGCCTTTTTTTTTTTAAATTTGCCTTTAATCTTGGCTTTTTTCTAATCATTTTACAAAAATATTTTAAAGCAAACGTTATGATTAATCTTTAAGTGGTTTGATCTTTAAAAGGCCCTATTTTAATTTCGATTTTTTTCTTTACTATTTTACAAATATATCTATTTAAAAGCAATTGTTAGTGAAAACAAATAAGTATTCTTGAAGCAGTTTGTGCTTCGAAAAATGTTCTTGCCTTTTTAGTTTTAGCTTTATTTTCAACAATTTCACATCAAATTTTATTTGGCAGTAACTATTAAAGAAAACATAAGTATTTTAAGCTGTTGAGAGTAAAAGCGCAGTAAGTATATTTGCGTAACAACTCATCATCTAACAAAATCCCTATTTAACAGTTTCTCTTCACTAATCAGAGAAAGCCAATTTCTAATACACCAGTATCCCCTTTGCCTAATAACATTGTGGAAGATTGAACCTTATCAAACTAAAGGGAGAATGACAAAGTCTATCCATACAAAATAATAAATTTTTATTGACAACTTAACAAAGACAATGTAAAATAAAATTTTCATAAAGAATAAAAGTCCACAAAATTTGAGAATTTTCCATTAGGTTGAGAAAAAGTTCTTGCGTAATTATAATTTTGATTTCAAATGATATATTTTCAAATAAGTTTTCATTATAATACCTTTACTTTATATATCATGTTAAAGAGCGTCTTTTCGCGCTATCCAATCGTTTTAAAATAATTATGTCTTCTTTTCAGAACGTTGAATACACGATAAAAAAAAGCAAATTCGCACAATTTTCTTATTTTAATTTAAACTACGCCGAAAAGCTGCTGAAACACCTCGCAATATCAATGAAGCGTTTGGCCCAGGTCCCCCTACTGAACGTACATCACAATGATGATTTAAGAAATTTCGTGGCAGTAACAAGAGTCATGATGAGTGTAGATGTCGGCCATCGGATTTTGACAACGATCAAATAAGAATGTTAATGGAAGCCGATCCTTGCACAACTGTTCGAGAACTTGCTTCTGAATTAGACGTAACGTATACGACGATTTCCAACCACTTGAGAGAGATTGAAAAGACAAAAAAATACTTGATAAATGGGTGTCTCGCGAACTGAACGACAGCTAAAAGAAACGCCGTTATGAGGTGTCATCTTCACTTCTTTTACACAACAAGAACGACCCGTTTCTCGACCGGGTTGGGACTTGTGATTAAAAGCGGGTTCTTTGGTAACGCTTAGCTCAGTTGTTAGTCGCCGACGAAGCTCCACGACACTTCCCGAAGTCAGAGTTCCACCGAAAGAAGGTCATGCTGTCTGTTTGATGGTCTGTAACCGGTCTCATCCATTACAGTTTTTTTTTCGGGTTTCGAATATTTATAGTTAACACCAAGATCCTTGTTTCCACCTCCACACTATGATGAAACACATATTTATTTTGATGCATTGATGGGTGACGCCGAGTTTCTTACCATGTTCTTTCCCCTCAATACCATAATAAAACAGATACTTATTTATACTTATTGCAAAATTTCTTATCCCTTCCTTCTGTCTCTTTGTAATATTATGATGCCTATATTTCTTGTCTTTCCTCTTCAATACTATAAGTAAGACACACATGCGCGTGCGCGCGCACACACACACACACACACACACACACATATATATATATATATATATATATATATATATATTCTATATATCTATAAAAGTGAACGTGTTTGTGTGTCTGTGTGTCTGTCTGTGTGTCTGTGTACATTTCCCTACGCAATAACTCTGTCAATTTTTAGTCTACAGACTCGAAATTTGATATACAGGGTACTGAGATTTGGGAATATCTATGTGATTGGTTTTCGGCCAGAAATTTGACTGTTAAGGGGTCAAAGTTCAACGATTTGACGTTTGAGAACTCTACCAAATCCCTCCGACAATTTGGGGTCTAAACATTTAAAATTTTAGATATAGGTTTCCTGAACATGGATCTAAATTAATAACTTGATTTGAACCCAAAACAATAAATGTTAAGGGGTCATATTAGAGGTTAAACTTAAAAAATTGACCGTTTAAAAAATTTTTTTTTGCTCAGCATACACCTTCAAACACCCGGGCAACGGCGGGGACCCCTCCTAGTATATATATAAAAGTGAACGTGTATGTCTGTGTGTGTCTATGTACATTTCTCTACGCAATAACTCTTTCAATTTTAAGGCTACAGACTCGAAATTTGATATACAGGGTACTGAGATTTGGAAAAATCGATGTGATCGGTTTTCGGACAGAAATTTGGCTGTTAAGAGGTCAAAGTTCAACGATTTGATCTTTGAGAACTCTACCAATCTTCTCCGACAATTTTCGGTCTACACACTTGAGATTTTAGATATAGATTCCTTGGAGATGGATCTAACTTAATAACTCGATTTGAACCCAAAACAATAAATAATATTCATAATAGGGGTTAAAGTTTAAAAAATTGACCTTTTTTTTTTTTTTTTTTGCTCAGCATACGCCTCAAAACACCCGGGCAACTCCGGCCATCCATCCTAGTCTATATATCTATAAAAGTGAAAGTGTCTGTCTGTGTGTCTGTCTGTGTACATTTCCCTACGCAATAACTCTGTCAATTTTAAGGCCGCAGACTCGAAATTTGATATACAGGGTACTGAGATTTGGGAAAATCGATGTGACCGGATTTCGGCCAGAAATTTTGCGATTAAGAGGGTCAAAGTTCAACGATTTGACTTTTGAGAACTCTACCAAACTCCTTCTTGAACACTTGAAATTTTAGATATAGGTTCCTTGGACATGAGTCTAACTTAATAACTTAATTTGAGCCCAAAACAATAAATGTTAAGGTGTCATAATAGGGGTCAAATTTAAAAAAATTTACCTCTGCGGTCTCTACCTAATTATTCAGACAATTTTTGGTCTAAGCATTTGAAATTTTACATAAATGGTATTCAGAGATAGGGCATGGTTTTTAATAGGTTTTGGGTCGAAGACTTTTTGTTACCAGTATATAAATGTATATGTATGTATGTTTGCATGTCTACTTAAAATTTTTGACAGAGACGACGGATTTTTACAAGATCAGTATCGTTTTGAAGTTCGACCTTTCAGACGACAAATATCGAAAAATTGGCTAAAAACATTAATATCTTCACCTTCAACTGGGCACTTTTCTACAGGGGGTCGCTTTTCGATTGTCTAGCCTTAATTAAAACCTAATTTGGCGGTGGTGGTAACAGCAAAAACGCCAGGTTTTTCCCCGTTCTTTTCCACCTTCGCGGTACGGGTTCGAGCCTGCATTCCTGCTATCACTTTTTTTTTTTTTTTTTTTTTTGCTTAACACACACATCCAAACACCCGGAAAACACCGGGCTGAAATGCTAGTATATATATATATATATATATATATATATATATATATATATATATATATATATATATATATATATTCCAGAATAACGCTAATGTTCTTTCTGCTCTCTTTTCCGCAACACTACAATGGGACAGATATTTGTTTATATTTATTTTTTGTAATGCCTTTAAATAATATGATGAAACATTTGTTTGTATGTACTCCAGACAACGCCGATTTTCTTGTCTTCCCCGCCCCGTTAACGAAATAATAAAACGCATTCTTGATCATATTACCCTGTGCAACGCCGAGTTTGCTGTCTCTCTCCTCTCCTCTTCAGCAATGTAATGAAACATTTGTTTCAGTGTATTCTCGAGCGATGTTGAGTTTCTTTGTCCCCACTCTATAATGAACATAATGGTGCAGATACTTGTGCATATATTCTCGGGGTTCTTGTCCCTCTATCCATATGCTTTAAGGGTTAATGAGACGCATGCTTGTTTATATATATTACAAGGCAATACCGAGTTTTTTGGTTCTTCGCTCCACATCATCACCATAATGAAACACGTACTTATTTATATTTATTCCCAGGCAACGCCGAGTTCCTTGTCTTCTCGCTATTTTCCAACAAATTATATTATGAAACAAATATTTGCTTTAATGGATCGCCTGTCAACGCCGAATTTCTTTCTCTTTCCTTTTCTCCTCTCTCTCTCTGTCTCTCTCTGTCTCTCTCTCATTTTTTTTTCGAAATTATTGCAAGATAATATTAAAAATTGGCTCTAAATGTCGACGTCCTGGCCCCTAGCTCAATCTGATACAAGTGACCACCAATCAATTTTTTTTGTTGTATGGTATTTTTCGATGCTACGCTGAAAAAGAACATATCAACGGGACCATTTCTAACACTCTCAAAATGCAAATCCGGGTGGTTAAACGCTTGAGGGCACAGCTTAACGAAGTTCCCGGCGACGGTTATGGTCTTTAAGTGAGATCCACGTCATACCACCAGTTGGCTTGAAAGTCAACACCAAAGTGTACCTGGATGTAGTAAGAGTGTGGTGATCTCCTGGTGCAATCAGGTGGCCGCTGGCAGACCCTGAGTGAGGCAGAAAGACTCTGCGCTGACCCACGTCCAAAAAGACCCAGGCTTGGTTTCAGAACGAGTGCTACGACTTTGTACCCTTCTCTCACTGCCCCTTCTTCCAACCTGAACCCGCTGGACTGCTTCGTTTGGCCATACGTCCAGAACATCACCAACATGAGATGCCACAACACCAAAGCATGTCTGATCGCCGCCACCCACTGTTGTGGAAAAAACGATGCCAGTTCCGAACCCGTATCGAAGCGGTGATTGAGGCTGAAAGCGATTACTTTGAATGTCAGCTCTACTACATAATCAAGTAACCTGAATTGATTTTTTCAATATTTTTTTTTAAATAAAGCTGTAGTGTTGTTTCCTTTAGGGTAGCAAATTTATCGTTCCTATATATTGTTGAAATATGTGAGAATTACTGTCTGACTTTATTCCTGACTAGATCAACAAGCCCCAACTCCCATATCTATATTTCTTCTTTCAGATGAGCAAGTTTTTGTTTGCATACTACCTTTATTCACTTGACTGGCCTAAACTATTTTAAAACTGATGCTAATGCACTTAAATCTAATTTTTCTATCTTTGTCCTCTAAGATACAAAACTAATTAAAATACAAATTTCCATAAGTATTAAATACCCCTCAGTGTTGACGACAGGCTGAAAAACTGAAACCTAACTGAATATAACGCGTAATCGTGGTAAACAAACATCTTTTAATTACCGCTGTTTAGGAAGAAATTATTAATATAAAGTACAAAGTCATTGCTAATTTACCAAACCTATTTTCCTGCTCGTATTTACTTATACTGCTTTCCTCTTTTTGGAAATCATAATTTATCATTTTATGACTAAGTGTAATGATTAAATATAAGGCCTATATTGGCCACATTTTTATTGCTACTGAGTTATTCTACTAAAATAACTGGCACAAATGTTATTTCTAAATGTCTGCTTAAAAGGGATAATACTTGCCTCCAAGCTATGCATGAAAACGTTACAATCCCTTATACCCCGAAAACCTCTCCTAATCCCTGTATATCTATATTGTATATTAATGCTGTATTCTTGTAAGTATATCATCTCTCCTGTTCCGAGTGGGCGAAAAAACAATTGATCTTCTCCCCAAGCTCATGTAAAATCACATACTTTACACGTACCTTGTTTTTTTTGTCTTTTTTTTTAAGCTTTCAGTTCTAAACAATAGGAGACTGACCTTTTAAAAATCGGTAAATACTAAATATCTATAGAATTCAATTGCTATGCATACATTAGCTTAACATATGCATATATATATATATATATATATATATATATATATACCCTATAGAACAGATACCTATTAGCCACAGTTTGTGCCCAGACAATAAAACTAGACTGCTAGTTAATATGATGGTCTACTCGTGTTGCATGATACCTAACACCTCATCCTAGATCTGACAAACTATGAAATAAAATGAAATGACAGCTCAATTCAAAAAAACGTTCAAACCAGACACATATTCAAAGAATTCGCCTCCTCCCTTGAGGCTTGCATTTACAAATATCCAAGGACTTAGAACTAACTTAGATGATGTAGAATCATTTCTCCTAGCAAACTCCCCGGATATATTAGCACTAAGTGAAATTAACTTGCACTCCTCCATCCCATCTAACATCTTTAATATGTCTGGTTATCTTCCACTTTGTCGTAAGGAATCTGATAGACACATGCACAGACTTGGAGTCTATATTCGTAACACCCTCCCATGTCTAGGAAATTTAAACTAGAATCAGGTGACCAGCCCTTCATGTGCTTTAAACTAACTTTACAACATAGCATTAGCTACCTGTATTTTCTTTATTGCTCTCCATCAACCCAGGACTGTACTATAACCAATCATGTCTCTGACAGCATAGATGTAACACTCTGCCTTGACACTAGCGCCCATATACATGTATTTGGTGACTTTAATGCTCACCACAGGAATTGGCTTGGCTTCTCTAACTACACTAACACAGCTGGTAGCGTCATCCATGATTTTCCTATATCCCATTCTCTGACACACAGACAGTAACATTCCCGGACCGTCTCCCATATCGCCAGGACCAGCAAACCTCACTTCTGGGTCTATTTCTAACAACTGTTCCTGATGATTGTGTAACAAATGCTCATTGCCCACTCGGGAATGCTGATCACGCTGTGATAATGATAGACATTACTCTAAACTCTCGACCCCAAGTTGAAGAGCCATTGCTCAAAACAACGGTACTACAATAAGGCTGACTTGGAAGTCATTAGAAATCACATCAGAGACGCCCCATGGCGAAATATCTTTTCTCTTCCAGCAGAATAGTGCGAAAATGGGAATACTGAATGGTTCAAAGCAGCAATTGAAGCATATGTTCCTATAGTAAACCCCACTCTCCCCAGAAAATTACTTACGCCTGAAAGTATCCTGTCCCTCTACAAAGCTACCATTCGCCCATGTATGGAATACTGCTGTCACATTTAGGCTGGTGCGTCTGCTACTAATCTCTCGCTCTTGGACAGGGTCCAAAAGAGAGTCACCAACCTAATAGGTCCTGAATTGTCATCTAAACTTCAGCCCCTGTCCCATCGACGAAATATTGCATCCCTCTGCCTGTTTTAGAAGTATTTTAATGGTGGATGCTCTGACGAACTACAAGCTCTTGTACCTCCTCGACAAAAATACCCGCAACAAACCCGACAAGCAGCAGAGTCCCACTCCTACACAGTTGAAATCCCTAGATGTAATAAAGCCTTTTACTTTAACAGCTTCTTCTCCAGAACTGCTTCCCCAACCGTACTGACATGCAGAAGTTCAAGTGTAATGTGAACAGACATCTTGCTGCTAAACTCCTTAAATAGTACTCCTAGAACTTAGGTCCCTGATAGTAGCCCCTACATCAAAGTGGCAATATGCCTTGTTTTGGGTGAAAATGTAATTAAAAAAATTAAAAAATATTGGGTCGGTCGAAGGGCAAAATAGGACAGATCCGACGTAAATACTATTGTTTGTTAAAACAATCGTTATCTAAATTTGTGGTTTCCCCTTCTATCTAGGCGAGATTACCATTTACTCCTCTGTCATTTGGAGATTACCCCTTCTTCTCATTTACCAACTCCTTTCTTCTTAATCTTTTTTTCCTTTTTCTTTCTTTTTTTTTCGAAATCCTTTTATCTTTCTTTAATTTCCTTTCTTTCTCTTTCTTTCCCTCCTGAACTCACCCTCTATGTCTTTCGTCATCCAAATTATTTCTTATCATTTGCAAGTTGGTCTCTTGATTGACATTAAACACATGGCTTAACGCCGATATTTTCGTGTATATCAATCTAGGCACTCTGTTGCCCAAATGTCTATTTGACTTCGTTGAGAAATTAATTTTTCTTCACGATATCTCAACAAAAACATATACTAACATTTCTGTGTGCATATTAAACGTTTTTTTTTTTGCCAAGTGTCAACACCACATCTGACCATAAGAATAGTAATTTGTCGCTGCCAGACACATGAAAATAGTGTTATACTACAGCCTTGGTCTTTTCAATATTAAGATCAATAGGGGTCTTCTGTCTTTGCAATAATCAGATTTCGTTCTTGTTAGCTCCTTACATCAAGTGGCTTCATGTCTTGTCTCGAGCGACATAAAAACGCTCTTCTCAGAATGATAAAACCTAACTTTTGTATGTCTTAATATAAAAAGCATTTATTTGCATGCAATATTTTGGCAACCTAACAAAACTCTAGTGAAAATCTAGCAGGAGTCAACATCAGAATCCGTCGTCCTTTGGTCGTCTCTGCCATGTGCTATTATATATAACCCTCTATCTGTTCAGGCTCCTTGCCTCTCTCTCTCTCTCTCTCTCTCACTCTCTCACTCACTCACTCACTCACTCACTCACGCGCTCTCTCTCTTTCTCTCTCTCTCTTTCTCTCTCTCTCTCTCTCTCTCTCTCTCTCTCTCTCGGTTGCTCTGTCTTCCATTAGCTGCCTTAGATTTTCAGGATCACAGTTGGCGTCATGTGCAATTTGCTATATGTACGTGGATCTAGGTCGGCTCATGCTCATGCCGCCGTGCCGTGGAGTCCACAGAAGTGCATTTATCACCAGCGCTTGCTTGCTCCTCCTTTCTTTTCATTGTCTCTTGGCTGTGTACTTCGTACCTCTGTTGATATACACAGCACACTGGATTTTACCTTAAATTAATCCAGACATCATCCATCAGCATACATAACTGAAGCAGATTACACAGACGATATTACGCTGTTCGCGAATAACACTGCTGATGCACAAACGCTGTTATGTGAGCTGGAAAAATCTGCAAATGACATTGGTCTTTACTTAATGAGGATAAGACAAAGTTTATGACTTTCAATGCGAAGGGAGAGACCAAAGCTCTAGATGGAACAACACTAAAAGAAGTCGCTGAGTTTACGAATCTGAGCAGCAACATAGGTTACACGGAGAGAGATATCGAAATTCTGCCAAGTGCAGAACCCAATATAGACACTCAATATGGTTTCCGTTCTGCTAGATCTACAGCAGATGTGCTTACAGTTATATCTCATAGGATTAGCAAATCTCTCGACGGAGGCAACCTTTCTAGGGCAATTGCTCTTGACATATCTAAGGCCTTTGATAGGGTATGGCATAAAGGTTTACTTCATAAGATCTCTAGCTATGGTATAGCTGGAAATGTCTTCTCAATTATTAAATCATTTCTTTCTGATAGGTTCATAAGAGTAGTAGTTGAGGGGCAAAAATCAGAAGCTCACAGTATTAATGCCGGTGTCCCTCAGGGGTCCATCATGGACCCAACTCTTTTCCTGATTTACATTAATGATCTTCCAAATCACATCCTTACATCATTTGTAGACATTTATGCTGACGACACTACACTTTATGGTAGCACATCTAAGACAATAAACGACCAAGTTCTCTCCAATTCTCTCTCCTCTGATCTTGAGTACGTAGTACAATGGGGAAAGAAGTGGCTGGTTACTTTTAATGCATCTAAAACCAAGCTTCTCTCTTTACATCATCAACATTCTGATCCACATCTGGCATCAATTGAAATGAATGGCTCTCGACTTCAGGAGGCCTCAAGTTTTGACAAGCTTCTGGGCTTGACCAGTACTCCTGATCTTAAATGGAACACGTACATCAAATCTGTTGCCAAGGCCGCTGGAAAAATGGTGGGATCTTTCTATCTATCCGGTAGATATCTCACTGCTGATGCAATTCTCTATCTATATAAGAGCCAGGTACGTCCAAGGATGGAATATTGTTGCCACATCTGAGCAGGAGCTGCTAGAAAGGACTTGTCCTGCCTTGATAGAGTTCAAAATAGACTTCGTAGCCTCGTAGGGGATGTCCTTTTCTCTTCCTTGCAACCTCTATCTCACAGAAGAGATGTTGCGAGTTTGTCTCTGATGTATCATTATTTTCATGGAAAGTGTTCGACTGAGCTTCAGTCTATGGTCCACCCTCGCCTAACTTTCACAAGAAACACTCGTCTGGCTGAAAACACTATCAATAATTCCCCCCTACTCTTTATCTGTGCCTAAACCTAAATGTAGATTCCATGAACAAAGCTTCTTTCTTAGAACTGCACGCATGTGGAATTGTCTTCCGTTTTCCTGCTTTCCGGCTGACTACAATATGGTTGTGTTCAAGTCTAACGTAAATAAGTTCTTGATGAGCCGTTCCATATAACTTATCAAATTTACCAAATTTTCATTACTAATGATTACTATATTGTCCAATTTCTACTGTACACTCTTTAACCCTTATCCTTGAGTGGCCTCTTGGCCTCGATAATGTGGTGATGCCTATGTAAAAAAAAAAAAATGCAAACGTGACGAAGTTATTTCTGCGCAATTCCTTTGAGTGTTCTGAACCAAACTTTCCTCAACTAAGTATGTAACCACTGCGTGTTGCTGCTCTCAGTGTCAGTGGGGATATCATGCAGGTTAGAAAATCCTGAGGCATAATCTTTGTGAGCTATATGCAGATGTCTCACTTAGCAAACAGAAACAAACAAAAAACATTATTCGAACTAAAATAAAGCTATTATATTTTTACCGTCTTCTGAGAAAAAATCAAATCATTTACTTTTGACCAATAACAATAATACAGTCATTTTTTTTTTACAACCTATCTCATTTTATCCTATTCTTATAGAGGTTAGGCAATTTCTTTTTACCCTGTTCTAACAATATTAAAAACTGTTGTTTTTATTTTTATCATTTGTATTTGGAACTCTTCTAACAATAATAAAACCGTTCATCATGAAACAGAAATCTCGTTTGTCTAAATTCGATGACGCCATGTTATTGTGTGCGCGCTATGTGGTATCCATCACATAGCGACCAATTCACGAGAAAGCCGCCGTGTGTCGGCTGTTAATTAAATGAAGTTTATCTCCTTTTTTATTAGTATTTTTCTACATAACATGTAGATGGCTCCCTGTGGATTGCCGCTTTCGTCAAGTTATACGTTTTGCAATATCGCTGTTTCTCTTGTCAGTAAAGTTTCATTTTGATTAAACAACAAATAATAGAAAGATAAAAGCAAACACGTCGCTGGTTTTGAATTATTAAACGCGGTAGAATGTTAGAGATGGAGGATGGGTATGAGAAACAAGAAATATTTTTTGTTAGTTGAAATATGTGTACACATATCCAAGGCAATGCCCTAGACCTTAGAAAATTATCTTTAGTTTGTAGTGAAACGAGGACGAAAATAAATGGTAACATTTAATGCTACTAAGACTAAGCTTCTTTCCTTTAAAAATTACAAGAAACCTTCTCAATCACCGATTACCATGACTAATAAGACTCTATCTGAACTCATCGTTCAAACTCCTCGATTTCACATTCACATGAATTGGAACAAATACATTGAAGACATTGCCAAAGCTGCTGCAAAGAAAGTATGCTCCGTATATCGTGCTAGAAAACTAGTCCTACCTGTCAGTATTCTGTATCTCTACCAAATAACGATTCACCCATGCATAGAGTATTGTTGCTACATTTGAGCTGATGCATCTACCACTTGTCTCTGACTTTTAGGCAGGATTCAAAAAAGAGCCCTCACGCTATGAACCAAGCTCCAACTCCTGTCCGATCGCCACAATGTTGTATCCCTGTGCACTCGTTTTCCTTAAACTTAGTTTACGACTAACCCGGCAAGCAACAATGTTCCACTCCTTCATTGTAGAGATCCCTAAATGTCGGAAACTAATAGTTTCTTCTCGCGGACTGCTAGACTTTGGGATTTCCTCCCTGTATCCTGCTTCCCAGATTGTACTAGCATGCATAAATTTAAATGTAATGTGAACAGACATCTTGCTGATCAACTCCTTACATAATATCTCTGTAGGTATGGTCCCGAATAATAGCCCTTTACGTCCAGATAGCAACATGCATTGTTTTTTTTTGGGGGGGGGTGAATGAGAGTTTTAAAAATACGTTCATTGATTTTCAATAGTAAAAAATAGTGTCGGCTACAAAACAAGTAAACCTAAATGAAATGCAATATACTCTCATCTGTTTGCGGTTCCCCATTTGTGACCCCACATGTTCGCAGGTTAGGCTTTTAACTCTATTGCCGGTATACTGGGCTAGCGTCATAACGTCATAAAAACGAATGTTCAAGAAAAAGTGTTACCAATTAGCTGTTTTCCCGCTAAATCTAGAGATTTCAATTGGAATCTGGCGTATTATTATTAGTTGAGTTGTGCGTACTGCATTTATCTAAGTTTGCCTTTAAATTTGTTTTACTTTCTGTCAATTCTACTATATATGTTGTACGTATGAAAAATGACTTTGCGGTACAGTAATATAGTATGGATAACTATGCTATGTCTCTGTCCGTCTCTACTTACATTTCTGTTTTTTTTTTTTTAAATATTGTTGCAGTAAAAAATAAAAATGTGTTTGCACTACATTTGTGAAATACATAACTACATAGAATGTTATTACATTAATACTGTATGAATGTATGAATGAGTAAAAGTGTCTTTAGAAAACGTTTGGTAAGCATTTATAGCACCGTATATAATCTCATACAAACTGCATCCAATATTAGCGGGTTTTTTTTTGTTTGTTTGTTTTTTGCTATTCTCGAGGAGGGGAAGAGATAAAGAACGTAACCCTCGCGAATAGTGAGAGAATATTGTAGTATCAAGTCCGTTAGCCTTGTCACCACTCGGTAGTGCAGATTACTACGCAATATGTCTGCGCGCGCAGCATGTATGCTCACGTGATACTTCCGATGCATTCTTTCGGCGCGAAATAGGCCGTTTGTTATTGTTCACTTCATTATCATCAGCATCATCATCGTCGTCGGAGTCGTCGTATAAATCCAAAGATTCCATTGTTGGCATTGGTTTCCCTGATATTTTTGTAGTCATAATTTCTTCTAGAGAGAAATCGGATTCTTACGGAAGGAACCACGCGAAGGTTGCCAACATCCTAAGTGAAGGTGATTTTTGTGGAACGAACTGGATTCGAAGTTCGGGCACCCAGGTTGTCAGTCCATGTGGTTAACCCTTGAACCACCTTCACTTCCCATAATGTTTTACTGAATGTACGTGTTTTTATATCCTCTTCCCCATATTTTGAGTCCTTTTCTTTCCATAATGCGTCTTCTTGTCTCATTATCATTACGAATCGTCCATTTTTAAAGTATCACCTTTAAAATTGACTTGGAAAATGAAAATGAAAAAAATTAAAAGTAAAAAACGGCCTAAAAATGTTAAGCGTGTTAGTTTTAGTGCGATGACGAAAACGACTCAAGAATTCTAATCTTATTTCGATCTGGATTAAACTTAGACGATGGCTTTGGAGACAAAACTGTTTTTCAGTCGCCAAGACATTGTCGCTTTTTCAGCTTAACTTTGATTTGAAACAAAACGAAGCATATAGGATTTCGGTACTTATGCAGTGTAAGGTCCGTGCTATCGACGGAATCGTCCGAGCGTTTTAATCTGGGAAGTGCCAAAACACTGAGTGCATAAACTTTATTATAACAAACCGTAAAGAAAACAATTCCTTGTTGTTATTGGTTTGTTCTTTTTTAAAAATCTAAATGTTTATCTTAATTTGGACAAAAAATCATACAAAGAAAAAATCATAGTAAAAACATTTTTAAAAATTTTCTTTGTTATCAGTTGCTTGTTGTTCAAAAATAAATATTCAATTTTTTTGTTTAGATTTTTATTTTCTAAAAGTTTTGGTAAAAATTGCTTGATAATTATTCAAGAATATCGTTTTCGTTTTTCAATTTTTTTTCACTGAATTAGCTAGGTACTGACAGAAATAATATTTTTTCCATTGAAAAAATGTCCAGAATTTGCAAGAAAATAGAAATCATGAGACTTTCGTTCGGCATCTTCCGGCGTTTTCCATAAACTACCCGGACTATTCCGACGACATTCCAGTCTTTATATTGCATAAATACCAGTACTGTGTGTTGGACAGATATCTAAGTGCTTGGGACTGTTGTCCGCTGTCAGAATTACGATATTTCGGTTTCTCGCATAAAAAAAAGTATCCTTGATTGGGCAAGCCAGAAAGGGAAGGGAATGCTTCTATCAATCAACGCAGAGCTTTAAAACTAAGCACAGATTCAAAATCGTAACGGCAGCTCGTTGTAGGCGTGTTATGATTGTTGTATGTAGTAGTGCTACTACACATGTGGATCTTTCTAGACTTATGTATATTATATTTCTCTTAGTCTGTCTGTTTCTAAGGAAAATTAGATCATATGGTATTGCTGGAAGAATACATAATGTAATTAAATCCTTCTTAAGAGAAAAATCGACGGCGTACATCTAAACAATATGATATAAATTCGGGAATACCTCAAGGGTCTATCCTTGGACATTTATTATTCTTGATATTCATAAATGACCTCTCTGATAAAATTGTTTCTGAGATAGGTATATTTGCTGATGACACCACTCTCTATAACAGGCACGAGGAGAAACAAATGAACCCATATCTAAGGAAATGGCAGAAACACTAGAGGATGACCTCCAATCTGTAGTGGAATGGGGACAAAAATGGTCACATTCAATGCTGCCAAGACTAAGGTTGTTTCCTTCAATAATTACAAGAAACCTTCACTACCACCAATATCAATGGCAAAGAACACATTACCCGAAAGTACTTCCTTTAATCTCTTCGGCCTAACGTTTACAGGGAATATAAACTGGAACAGAAAATTGAAAGCATTGCCAAGGCTGCTGCGAAGAAAAAGGTGGGCTCTCTCTACCGTGCTAGAGAGCTATTTACGCCTGAAAGTATCCTGTACCTCTATAAGGCCACAATTTGCCCAAGTATGGCGTACTGTTGTCACATTTTGGCTTGTGCATCTGATACTTGTCTCTCACTCCTGGACAGGGTTCAAAAGAGAGTTGCCAACCTGATAGGTCCTGAACTGTCATCTAGGCTTCAGCCTCTATCCCATCAACGAAATATTTCATCCATCTGCCTGTTCTACAAGTACTTTAATGGTGAATGCTCTGACGAACTACAAGCACGTGTACCTCCTTGATGTAAATACCCCCGACAGACCCGACAAGCAGCTAAATCCCACCCGTTAACAGTGGAGATCCCTAGGTGTGAGAAAGCATTCTACTATAATAGTTTCTTCCTCAGAACTGCTAGACTTTGGAACTGCCTTCCGGGATTCAGCTTTCCCAACTGTACTGACATGCAGAAGTTCAAGTGTAATGTGAACAGACATCTTGCTACTCATCTCCCTTCACAATACGCCTGCAACTTATGTCCCCGATGGTAGCCTCCTACTTCAAAGTGGCACTGTGCTTTGTTTGGGATGAAAATTGAATTTTAAAAAAATAAGGAAGAGTTTACGATGTGTAGCTATTCTTTACAAATACTGGAGACGAAGAGTTTTCAGTGGGTAGTTGTTCTGTATAAGTCTCTGACTTTATAATTTTGTAGGCCAAGACAATAGTCCCAAGAGCAAAACATATTTCTCGTGTTGATACGAAAAAATGAGCAATTCTGGTTTCTAGCAGAACGTGGCTCCATTTGATTAGTCAGTTCCTATCGTCAGTGTCTATAGAACTTTCCTCTTTTCTGTCATCATACCCTCTCCATTACATTAAAAATATTGCAACAGAACACATTACCGTGGCACTGTTTCCTTCTTGATTACAACTTGGTCGTTTTCAAAATTAATGTCAACCAATTCTTCTCATAAACTGCTTTGTAAGTAATCAAACACAGTTCATACTGTATTATTTGGATTCATCGGACTACTGTTCTCATCTTGAGTAGGATTTTCACAACGTTTCGGTCGATATAACCTCCGGCCATCTTCAGGAGTATCTTGTCGAACTTGGAAATTTTTCTGTCGAACTCAGACGAAATTTCGAGCGGAACCCTTTATTTACTTTACGGGGATAGCGTGCTCTTGTTCCGTCGGCCATGACTGGATAGAGGTTCAAAGTAATTCGCAAATGCATATTTCGGTCACCCATACTGAGGATTGAACCTTCAACCTTCAGGAGAATATCACTTTTACAATTGATTTTTCCCACTACTCTAACCACTTTAACCACGGGTCCTTGGGGACAATTCTAGTACGAATTTTAGGAGCCTTAAACCAATTTTTATTTCTTGTTGTAAATATCACCATTTATTACTAATTATTGCTATATATTAATGTATATCTATCTCTATACTTATTACTTGTATATATTAATTTTTTTACTTATTACTTGTATATATTATCTATTGTTTATAATTACTGGTTCTCATATCGTATTGAATTCTATACTAGGTCTACTTAGCAGTTGGTTATTCTCCAGCATATGTGCTGCTTTTTTCAGACGTCTTACTCTCCACCGTTACTCTCTGTCTATAATTTTTACTTCGTCCCATACTGGTAGATTGTTTCCCTTTTTCTTTCCAGATATGAATAATAATAATACAAATAACCAATCCTCATCTCAAAAATTCAGAAACGACAGTTCATACTGTTGAATAATGTTAGTACCCCTAAAGCGTTTCCCATTTTTTTTTCAGACTGATAAGCATTCTGTCTCATTAACACTTATCCTCAAGTAGCCTTTAGCCTTGATAATTTATGACCACACAGTAAAAAAAAATCTATTAGTTAAATATAATTTACTAATTAAAGACTATTTATTTATAAAATAAATTGGTCTGCAAAACACTTGTATACAAAATATAATCTAATATAATATAATTTAATATTTGGAAATATTAAAAACTTGAAACATAAAAATTTCTACCAAAATAAGCGGGGTATATATTAGGACTCTGTGCCGGTAAGTAGCGATTGAGTTAACTAGTATGGATTTTGGCGAGGTATTACAAAAGACGATGCTGGTGATTGGTCTTATAACTGTAACAAGCCAGGAGAGACCAGTGGTCGAGCGTAGTTATCTGTGCAGAATCTGCGATTCTACTGATTCCTCCCCACGTTGCTTGCAACACATGGATAAAAAGAAATCTATAAAAGGATTTATCAGCCTTGAGATTTACGGCCCTTGTGACACGTTGTCTGGTTCAAGATCAGTTCTCCTCGCAGTATGCTCAAGTTGTGGAATAGCGCGGTATCAAATTATCGATTTTGCCTCAGTTAGACTGAAATGATGACGTGGACATATCGACATGTTATTTTAAGGGGATAACAAATATTATACATGTGAGGGGTTCAAAGGACGAAAGGGGGACAATGTTCCATTGATGGAGAGTTAGACAAATGTTCTTTGATAAAGAAGAAAAGGAGTGTATATGATAACAGTTCATCTAATAGATAGAGTTTATAAACATTTAAGAGTTAGAGAAACATTTAACATGGAACAAGGACGAATTCACGTACCTGTTTCTTCAAAAGATTACACGACACAAAGTTACATTTCATTTAACATTTATTCACATACCGTTTCAACATTTCGGAGATTACAACGTTTTGACTTCACATTTTGGATGTTGAACTTCTAACTAACATCCATGTATATATTAAAACTATTTATTTGTGATTATGTCATTTGTATGTCCACTGTATCACGTATCTAGGTATGATTATTATTATTATTGTTAACATAGTTTCTCAAAGCATATTTGTTTTTATTTATCTAAAATACTTTCTCGTTATTGTTTATAGTCAAGTTTGAGTTAAATTCCTTAAACGTTATGTAATCATTTGTCTTTGAATTGCACCTTTAGTGCTTGTCTACATTTAGGCATATAAAATTTTCTTTTCAAGATAAATCTTTAAAAATCTTTATGATGTACGTACCTGTTACAGCACGAAGATGTCATATCCCAAAAATCACTAAATCGATCAAATAGTTTTTTTATTTACGAAAATCAGATATCGATTCCGATACCCTCCAAAAGTTGCGATTTTTTCGATTCCCGATTCTGATTAAAATGGCAAGTGGTAGGTGGCGTAAAGGTCCATAATGATTAACACTTAAAATTCGTAAACAGAAAATACAATAGTAAATAATTCATAGCAAATGTATTAGAATTAGACTATATACCGATTCCGTATAGTTCTACAACTGAAAACTTTGTAATAATTTTTAAAACGACAAAAAACCAGAATAATCAGTACTCGAGAACAACTTGCCTATTTTCAACTTTTGGAGGTTATTTGTAAGATGGTTTTAACAGAATAAAATCCTACATATCGTTTATGCACGTTAAAACAATAAAAGTTTGTTAGAGAATTTCATTCGGATGTATTTGGTATAAATAATGTGTTTATAATATTTTTGTTTGTGTGTCCTCAACAGTTAACTATTCTGTACTTTACTTATTTTCCTAAACAAAAATAACTTCAATACCGAATGAGCGCGCCGCGCCCCACTTCCATCAACCCGATACCGTCACAAACTTTCTCGTCAACCCATTTTTTTCAGTTGCCTGTGTCGCACACATGCGACGCTTTTTTGAAAAGAGCAAATGATTCACAACTTCAAAACTTAAGACCAAAACGATCAAAGCACTTACTTCCTTATACTAAAAACAAACAATAAAACAATGAAACAACAAAGGAAGAAAGGACTCCGAATATGATATTTTGCTATTTTTTGTCGGTGTAAAAAAAAAAAAAAAAAAAAAAAAAAAAAGCATAGACTGCTTCTGTTTCGGTTTGTAGAATATATAAATTCTTTAGATATGGAAAAGTACAGATGTCGAGATTGTCTAAACAGTAGTGCCACTGCAGAAGTTAAGAACTTTCGGAGAAAGAAGACGCAGCCATTTTTAAAGCATGGTAGACGCGGGCCGTATCGTGTTACAACATTTTGTTATTATTTTCTTTCTTTTTTATTTTTCAAGTTTTGTTTTGTTTAACGCAGGAAGCAAAACTAGGCCTTTTTTTTTCTTTTTCTTGCGCGACTAAAAATCTTTCTTTTTTTCTTCTTTTTCTTAAGCGACTAAAAATCTTTCTTTTTTCTTCTTTTTCTTAAGCGACAAAAAATCTTCCTTTTTTTTCTTCTTTTTCTTAAACGACTAAAATCTTTTCTTTTCTTTCTCTTAAGTAACTAAAAATCATTTTTCCCCCTCAGGCGACTAAATATCTTTTTTTTTTTCATAAGCAACTAAAGATCTATTATTATGTGTGAGATGAGTTGTTCAATGTTTGTTTTCCTAAAGTTATTTTCCCTATGTTGTATAATCGCACAAAAAAAAATCGAGTTATGTTTGAAAAAGTCTATTTGAATTATTCTAATTAGTTTTTTTTTTTTTTCCTTTTTTTTTTCACGCTTTGTTTAACTTATGCAGCAAAAGAGAATTTATTTTCTTTGTTGAAAGCGGTTAAATATCTATTAATCATATCAGGTCAGTGCAAAGGTTTTTGCCGGTTATAAGCCTTTTAAACCATTGTAAATTATCTTATGCATATTGTTATTACTTAAACATATAACGATGATTAATTCATTACTTTCTTAAAAGATTATTAAAGCATCATTCTATTTTTCTTCAATATGTTCACACATGTTGATTCGAAAATAACCTTTAGTCAACAAGAAGTCATCTTGCATGACGATAATGCTCGTCCTCATACAGGACTACTGATCAAAGATCTCCTAGGAGAATTTGGTTGGGAAATCTTGTCTCATTTTGCGTATTCTCCTGACCTAGCTCTCTCGGATTATCACTTCACATATTAAAAAACCATCGAGATTGCATTAGGTTAATGTCATGAGAAGAGATTGAACACGAGATAGATTTATATTTCATATCCAAACCTAAGGAGTTTTACAAACAAGGCATTTATAAGATCGTTAACAGATAGAATGAAATTATATAGAACAAAAGTTGTTATTGTTCAAATAAAAATTTTCAAAACACTAGGCTACAGCCTCTATCCCATCGACGAAATGTGGCATCCCTTTATCTGTTCTACAAGTATTTTAATGGTAGATGCTCCGAGTAATTACAAACCCTTGTATCCTCTCGACGTAAACCCGACAAGCAGCAAAATTACAGTCTATACAGTAGAGATCCCCAGATGTCAGAAAGCCTTCTACCCTAACAACTTCTTTAAAAAAATTTAAAAAAGAACGCAGTATTTCATTTTCAAGATGAAATTTTAAATTGGCAAAAACCTTTGGACCGACCTAATCCAAAAGCTTGATTATTTAACGTCTATTTCGCTACAGATTCTTCCGATATAATTTCATCGTCCTAAATGCATTGTAAAATATTCCTTCGCTTTACACTGAATGATCTTTGAAAAATAAATCTATTTTACTTGTTGTAATCATCATTTGCCATTAACTCACCAATCAACCATTTTATTAGGCTTTTTGGCTAAGAACGAAGTGTAGTATCTGTTGTGATATTTCACTTCATCTATTATGTCTAGACTGAGACAATTTTCATTTTTACCCCAATCTAGAGTGTCATTCATATAAAGTCGGGTATTTGTACATGTTTATGTATTTCTATGTATAAGACTCACTCCTAAAAATATTCAGCAATTATTGTAAATTTTAGAATACGGCGTAAGGGTGGGGAAACTGGACTAGATTTAGGTGGCCAGCAACAAGTCAACCTCCCTCCTGAAGAAGGTAATGTTAGGAAGGCACGCCAGCTAAAACTAAGTAAAACTAAGGTGCATTTTGTTCAAACAAAAAAGAGGCTAATGTTAAAGGACAATGTCTAGGTTGCCATAATGACTCCAAAGTGAACTCCAAATGGTCTGGCAACTTGCCGGAAAGCCAGTACTTAACCAGCAAGCCATGCATGACTATGTTATTAAAAGTATAAATCAATTCACTGATTATTGTATGCATCTTTAGACTGAAGAAGGTCGACGAATGTAAAAACCAACATCTTTTGATTAGGAGCAAAGTGTAGCATCTGTTCTGATACTACACTTCGTCTTTTTTTATCTCAGTCAGAGAAAGAGAAATCCATTCCAGACTGGGGTAATCTTTATCTTTGTTTCAACCGAGAGTTCTCTGGGGGGGAGCTCAGTACTCCTATATTAAAAAACGACATTTTGTCTAACTCTTCACTCTGGAGGTGCCTAGTAAATCGGGATGCATCTCTTACTAACTTTCTATTACACTGTTTTGTTTTACCCAGTCTTGCCGCTGCTTTATCGCGTTCAATTCTTTATTTTTTCTCCATATATATATATATATATATATATATATATATATATATATATATATATATATATATACATATATATATATATATATATATATATATATATATATATATATCCATATATTTTCATAATGTAAGAGATTACATACTTATTTTCACAGCTAAGCAACGTCGCAGCTCACAAGAGATCGGAACAAATCGGAAGTTCAAGACTCGAGTTTCGCCTTCATTTGGGCTTATCAGTTAGACATATATATATATATATATATATATATATATATCTGTGTGTGTTTGTGTTTGTGTGTGTGTGTGTGTGTTTTGCCCGAAATTGGATGATGATTAACGAATATTTCACACTCCTATATTTTTATTGTCGTCGAAATCTGTGAAATCGCCCGGGAGGAAGCTTCACATGCCTCCATGCAGTATCTTAGTCCGAAATATATGTTATTCAATATAAACTTATTTCACTAACTTCCTAAC
Source organism: Euprymna scolopes (assembly GCF_053919585.1). Lineage (NCBI taxonomy): Eukaryota > Metazoa > Mollusca > Cephalopoda > Sepiida > Sepiolidae > Euprymna > Euprymna scolopes. The sequence continues at coordinate 15,413,318 of NC_136500.1, forward strand.
TTCCGATTTATTGTTACTCTTTGTCATTTTGTAGCAGTAGGGCTAGAAAAAAACGTTTCCCTATTTTATGTAAACACTAGCATTTCAGCCGGCGTTGCCCGGGTGTTTGGAGGTGTATGTTGAGCAAAATAAAAGTTTTATTAGGAAGGCAGGCTCGAACCCGTACCGAGAAGGAGGAAAAGAATGGAAAAAACGTGACGTCTTGTAGTTACGACCACTGCCAAACAGGAAGTGATGTAGGTGTTAATTAAGCCTATACAATAGAAAGGAGAGTATGAGTTTCAAAAAACATCGGGGAAAAAAGCGCCCCCCCTGTAGAAAAGTGCCCAGTTGAAGGTGAAGATATTGTTTTTAGCCAATTTTTCGATATTTGTCGTCTGAAAGGTCGCACTTCAAAACGATACTGATCTTGTAAAAATCCGTCACCTCTGTCGAAAGTTTTAGGCACACATGCAAACATACATACATATATTTATATATTAGTAACTAAAAATTTTCGACCTAAACCGATTAAAAAGCTTGCCCTATCTCTGAATACCCTTTATGTAAAATTTCAAATGTTTAGACCAGAAAGTGTCTGAGTAATTTGGTAGAAACAGATAGATAGATAGATAGATAGAGAGAGAGAGAGAGAGATAGATAGATAGATTAAACAAAAATATATACGTATACATAAATATATATGGAAACAATTGTGTGTTTGCTGTAAACATTTTACGTTGGGCGACGATCTGCATTGCAGCAGTGATGAAAGCAGCCAAGACGAAAGTAAGAAGACCAGACTGCAAGGCGAAGCGAGAGTATCCCGTTCCAAGAAAAAGAAGGGGGCTGCTCGCACAGAACAAAAGAGTGGGGCAGTTGGTGCCACACCGATTCAGAAACTATCGTCCCCGACGGAGAACCCGGCAGATTGGTCTACACTGCCGGGTACCAGCACACAGACAATGGAATCAACCGGCTCAACAATCCCGCCGAAGCAGAGAACGCCACCCTCACCTAATTCGCCGATGTCAACAACACAGACACCCTCGACAACAGAGAAGGAGTGGGGACCCCAGTCCCAACTTACACCGGAAGATTACCGTCAGTTATTTAACCCCAAATATAAGGAGTATACTGACGGTAACATTATCAAACCCCTGCTAGGAGTTGTGAAAAAATTATCCAAAAGGATAATATCCTTGGTTACCACAAACTGGAAGAAAAAAGTCTGACAGGGGTTTCTAAAGACATCATGGCGGAGATACTGGTGGATCTCCAAATTCCTGCGACGTACATTTGTGGCCGCAGCTACGCCATGTGGGACCTGCTGCTGCCGACCGTCGATAACGCGCTCAAACTGTCCAAGTTCGACTTGAAGTGGAAACATCTGCGCTTCAAACCGGAATATCTGAGAAGGATGCAAACGAATATTTATATTTTAGGAGTCCCCTGGTTCCTTGATTCTATGCAAATAGGTGCGATAATGAGTCAATATGGGGACGTCGAAGCTGTCCTCTCGGTCCGTGACCCCCGTAGCCTTATGATAGGGGACTACTCAGTTAAAATGCGTTTAGACCGGGGGAGCTTTCAGAAAATCCCTGCTCTGCTCAGAAGTGACAGTTGGACGATGAGCGTCATCGTCGAAGACGAAAACCGCACTGTTGGTATTGCCAACAGATAGGCCATATGGCGAGGGATTGCCCAAAACGGATCCCTCAAGCAACAGCCGCAAAAAAGCAGAAGGGTATCGCACCAGCAGTCCATGAGAAGCCAGCAGGAGGGGCATAACATCAACTGCAACAACTTCAACAACATCGGACGGATGGAGCAAGGTGGTTAAAAAGAATGGAAAACCACAAAGATCTCCGCAACAGGAGAGCGCCCCCCGGATGTACAAGGCCGGCCAGTTCCTGCAGGGTTGTCTATGAGTCCTTCCACCAACGTGTCCACAAAGGAAGTTGCCAACGGCCAAAAACGAAAACATCTGGTCTCCTCATCCGACTCTGAAGGCGAACAAGAAGAGCAACAGTTCGAATCCAAAGGACAGGCATCTGTGACAGAGTGTCAAGGCCTCAAGAAAGAATCTAAAAAGGAGAACAAGAAGGCAAAAAAGAACAAGGGGGTTGGGTCCCGTTCCCCGTCCCCAATGACTGTAGAGAATACTTTCTCTACGGTTCAGCCACCCAAAACCCCAACCCAAAAATCCCCACCATTATTTGATACCCCCAGCCGGTGCACGATAATTGTCCCGGGAAAAGACGGCAACTCAAAACGACAACGGCAGAAGAGCCGTTTCAGCATCTCCAGTTAGGAGAGAGAAAACTAAAAAGCTCCCCTTCCTTCCTGGAGACCGGATTTTTATGTTAGACCCCCTTCACGCTGACACTTACATCACACAGCGTCATAGGGGTCTAATTAAGCCGTTAAAGGAACTGGAGAAAGTAGAAAGGAAGAAGGTGACGAATCCTAAAAACTTCCCATACGCCCCCTTGATCATGACCTTTGTGCGTCGAACAAGAACTGGACGCACAAAGGCCATGTGGAACAGGATAGAAGAAGCAAAGGGGGAGATACCAAATATAAAATTGGTGGAAGAGGAGCACGACTCCCTCAAACAGCTGGCATCTAGGTGGAAAGGGAGGGTCCCTATTTACGTCCACCCTTGTTTTTATAGGGCCCTAAAGTTAACTTTTCCGTTGGATGTCGGAGGTATTGCGCGGGACGGACGAGTAATGTCCGAGTTTCTTTCAGGCAACCTCGCCCAATCCTGCGGCACCCTTCTAACCAAAGACTTTAGGCCCGTGGTTATCGATGTTTAGGTATAATGGCCACATCCTTGAGCCTGGGTAGTTTGAACGTTAGGAGCATGAGGTGCCGAAGCAAAGCCGCTAGGGTACTGAGGGACCTCATGTCCATGAACATAGATGTGGCTACGTTACAGGAGACTCACTACGATTCCGTTGACGATCATCGGGTGCTGGAGGGGCATTACGATGTTTTTTTAGCATACGGTGATAGCCAAAGTAGGGGGTTTCTTTGTTAGTTAGGCGCACCCTTTCTGCAACGGTTAGCGTTGTTCACGCGGATGCTAATGGTAGACTGATCGTGGCCGATGTTGCCGTGGCAAATAGAGCGTTTCGAGTCGTCGTGATGTATGCACCCAATTACGTACGCGACAGGTTTCCTTTTTCCGGAGGTGTTTCTCGGGGGTTCGGAACGGTTAGTCTTAGTGGGTGATTGGAATGCCATCCTTGATCCCAGGGTAGATAAGGTGGACGGGACTAGAGAAACGGATGTGTGTGAAACCAGTCTGTCGGACCTGATGGCAAGATGCGATCTGGTAGACAGGTATCGGGTGGATCACCCGGGGCGGGAGATGTGGACGTGGCTCTCTAGCAGGCCTTCCATTTCAAGTACTTACTTGGATCGGTTGTTAGTTAGAAGAGGTGATGTAGAATACATATCTTGTCCCACGTTCCATTGGTTAGGCCACTCTGTCCACAAACTACTTGTGGCCAGGTTAGATTTAGATAGGAACCCCAAGTTAGCTGGGTACTGGAAGTTAAATACCTCCTTACTGGGGATAGTTTACTTCCGAGAAAAGCTAACTGAACACATCAAGAAGTGATTAGTGGGGGCGGTTACCGGAAGTAGGTGGTGGGTAAACGCCAAATCTAGTATTAGAGACTTCTCTGTCAAATATGGTCAACGCCTCACCCTAGATAGGGCCAAGGCAGAGAAGTGTCTAGAGGATAGACTATCCCGGACGGTGGCAGGGGGGATTCGCTAGAGATAGGCCTAGCTAAAGCGGACCTAAGGTCGTTTGGCTAGCGAGCAATATCAGGGCCAGATAGTTAGGGCTAGAATTAAAAAGATGCCCAACGAAGCTGTGAATGTTGACAAATCCGAACGAGTCTATTCGCTCGTAAGATTCAGAGCCCGGAAAGAGAATCCTTAGTATCAGCTCGGGTGATTTGCGAGCGGTTTCGAGTGGATTTTGAAGATCATTTCGCGCAGCTATCCAGACTCCGCGTTAAGGAGTTAAGCAACTATTTGGCTGGCTCGCCCCGCCTGGAGGCGACCCGAGCGGCTAGTTGTGATGGTCGGGTTACAGAGTGTGAGATCGTTGCTGCTATGAAGCAGGTCGCCTATAATAGATCACCAATAGATTGCCGTACGAGCTGTTCTTGAGGTTGTTGCACATGTTTATTCCGATTCTGACGGGTGTGTTATACCACTGGTTTGACACGGGATCCATCCCGAGTCAGGTTACCAAAGGCGTGGTCACACTTCTGAAGAAGAACGACACACATGTTGAGGGGGTTGGATGATTTTAGGCCCATCACGTTGTTGATTTGAAAATTCTGGTCAAGTTCTTGTGAATCGTTTGCAGGTTGTTATCACTGACTTGATCGAAATGGATCAGAAGTACGCTGTGAAGGAGAGATCGATTCAAAACAATTTGCATTTTATTCGCACAGTCCTAGAAAACCTAGAAGACGACACCGAAGCTGCGCTGATCAATTTAGATCAGTCCAAGGCGTTTGATAGGGTTGATCATCGTTTCCTGATGGCTGTTTTAGAGACCGCCGGCTTTGGGTCCGGCTTCTGCAGATAGATCTCCATTTTGTACGCTCGACCAACAGCAGTTGTGCAGGTCAACGGGGTGCGGTCGGTGCGGTTCGCGGTTTCTCGGTCGGTGCGACAGGGGTGTCCGCTGTCGCCCATTCTATATGTCCTCGTGTTGAAACCCTCCTTGGGAACGTGAGGTCCAGGATGGCTGGACCGGCCCTGCGTGGGATTGCTCTTCCTGGTGGTGCGCAAGCCAGGGTTTCCGCGTTTGCCGAGGATGTCACCGTACTTGTTTCGAGCGTCGTGGATATTATTACGGTGATTAAGGCTCTCAAGCGTTATGAAAAAGTTATAGGGGCCGTAGTCAATCTCAGCAAATCCGTTGGCCTGGGGTTGCCTGGCGCATTTGTCTGGAAATATAGGTGCAATACTCTCGCAGCATGGAGACGTTGAAGAAGTCATTCTTGTACGTGACCCCCGAAATATACTCATCGGAGATTACCACTTGAGAATTAGATCAAAGAGGGGTTAGAAGACGACACAGGAGCCGCGCTGATCAATTTAGATCAGTCCAAAGCGTTCGATAGGGTCGACCATGGTTTCTTGGAATCTGTTATGGAGACCGTCGGCTTTGGTCTGGACTTCCGCAAGTGGATCTCTGTTCTGTATCGTAATCCTGCGGTAGCGGTACAAGTAAATGGTAGGTTGTCGGAGTCCTTTGAGGTCTCTCGGTCTGTGCGCTAGGGTTGTCCGCTGTCACCTCTGTTGTTTGTCCTGGCGTTGGAGCCCTTCCTTCACAAGTTAAGGGACGAGGCGACTAGACCAGTCCTGTGTGGTATAGCTCTACCTGGCGGCAAAGTTGCCAAGGTGTCCGCGTACACTGATAATGTCACCGTCTTTGTAACTAGGTTAGTGACGGGGGTTACACGTCTTAAAATTGTCTATGGGGTTGAATCTGTTTCGGATCGGGTTCTGGTCACTTACTTTAAGTATCAACTTAAAGTGAAGATCAGATGCGATGGGAAAAGATTACACCGCATAGACTTTGATAGGAGATGGGTGCACAACACTAGTTTGTGCATCCCACGAGGCGCTAGGTTTGAGTTTGTTTTCCCATCCTAATGGTATTGGTCAGGCGGTTCTAAGGTTCTACGGAACCCAGCCTCGAACAAAGTTAAAATAGAGTAGGGTTAGTTAGGTTTTAACCACTTCGAGTGGAAAATACTTTATTAAGTACTAGGCAAGTATGGTTGTTGATCCTGGCCCCGATTTTATTTCTTCATCGACACTAGAAGAGCTTCCAAAGATGCCCAGGCCACCCTTTGTTTTGTCCCCGGTCTGTTGCCCCTATACGTACATTTATCTTGGAAGACGCCATCCATTCCCTATGTTACCCATCCCTATTTAATTTGTTTTCGAAATAGCGTTCCTAGGTCCCTCACTCCCCACTAAGGAACGACCCGCTTGTTTCGACCTTCGGGACCGGAAGACGGTGGGCGCTCCATATTTAGAAGTAGGTTGGGAGGATCCTTTACTAACCCGCCCCCATAGGAATTTTGTTTAGTTGTTTTCTTTTTCTTTCTTTTTGGGTGTATCTTAGCTTGCCCTCCCCTCCCCATCATTTCATCCCTCAATTATTTTTTTTTTTTTTTAAACTTTGTTTGTACATATAATTTTTGTTTTTTGTTAAATTGTAAATAATTGTTTCTGCAGAATAAAGCCAACACATACGCTGGGGAAACTTTAAGTAGATAAACTCCATGGTAAGAATGAGGTATTATAGTGATAGTGTCTTAGTGTAGGAAAACTTAATAAAGTCTTTCAAAGACATAGCTAGTAATTAGTAAATACCTTCGAACCCCCACTTCCCCTAGTGGCCTTGTGTCTAAGTGCTTTGGACCCCAAATGAGGCTCTGGCAGTAGATAATGACCGGGCCGGGGCCAAACACTAAAAAATAAAAAAATAATAAATGAATAAATAAATAAATAGAAAAGAGGCTTGCATTTTTTCTGTTGTTCTCGGACTTCGGGCTGGGATCACAGTGTAGTATCAGTTCCGGCAGATACTGCAAGCAAAGACCATATATGGGGACAGCCCCACATATAAGACCTTGATCAATGTAGGGGAACCCCTTCATACCAATTGTCACTATCCAGCTCCCCTACTCCACGGGGAGTTGGTCCCCATTTCCCCTTCACTCCTAACATTAAAAATCGGCCTTGTGCCTAATTTGCTCGGTGGGAGAGCGAATAAATACCTTGCCTTTTTTCTGTTATTCTTGGCCTTCGGGCTGGAATCAAAGTGTAGTATCAGTTCCGGCAGATACTTCTAGCAAAGACCATATGTAGGGGTTGCCCCACATATAAGACTTTGATCAATGTAGGGGAAACCCTTCATACCAATTGTCACCATCCAGCTCCCCTACTCCCCGGGGAGTTGGTCCCCATTTCCCCTTCACTCCTAACATTAAAAATCGGCCTTGTGCCTAATTTGCTCGGTGGGAGAGCGAATAAATACCTTGCCTTTTTTCTGTTATTCTTGGCTTTCGGGCTGGGATCAAAGTGTAGTATCAGTTCCGGCAGATACTGCAAGCAAAGACCATATGCGGGGGCAGCCCCACATATAAGACCTTGATCAATGTAGGGGAACCCCTTCATACCAATTGTCACTATCCAGCTCCCCTACTCCCCGGGGAGTTGGTCCCCATTTCCCCTTCACTCCTAACATTAAAAATCGGCCTTGTGCCTAATTTGCTCAGTGGGAGAGCGAATAAATACCTTGCCTTTTTTCTGTTATTCTTGGCCTTCAGGCTGGGATCAAAGTGTAGTATCAGTTCCGGCAGATACTGCAAGCAAAGACCATATGTAGGGGCAGCCCCACATATAAGACCTTGATCAATGTAGGGGAAACCCTTCATACCAATTGTCACCATCCAGCTCCCCTACTCCCCGGGGAGTTGGTCCCCATTTCCCTTTCACCCCTCACATTAAAAATCGGCCTTGTGCCTAATTTGCTCGGTGGGAGAGCGAATAAATACCTTGCCTTTTTTCTGTTATTCTTGGCCTTCGGGCTGGGATAAAAGTGTATTATCTGTTCCGGCAGATACTGCAAGCAAATACCATTGGTCAATGTAGGGGCAACCCTTCATACCAACTGTCACTATCCAGCTCCCCTACTCCCCGGTGAGTTGGTCCCCATTTCACCTTCACTCCTCACATTAAAAATCGGTGGGGGAGCAAATAAATACCTTGTCTTTTTTCTATTGTTCTTGGCCTTCGGGCCGAGATCAAAGTGTAGTATCTGTTCCGACAGATACTGCACTTAAGATAATTTGTACCAGTCAATGGAGGGGAAACCCTCTATACTGGGACAATTATTATTTTTGGTAACCAGAGTGCCCCCTTTTTGCCTACTTTAAGGGGAGCTGGTTTTTACCTCACATTAAAAACGGCCATGTGCCTAATTTGCTCTGTGGGGAGCAAATAAACACCATCTGTTCTGCAGATGCTGCACTTAAGGTAATTTGTTCCAGTCAATGGAGGGGAACCCCTCAATACTGGGACAATTATTATTTTTAGACCCAACCAGAGTGTGCCTTTTCCCTTTTTTTTCGGGGAGCTGGGTTCACCCCACATTAAAAACAACCTTGTGTCACATTTTGCTTTGGTGGGAAAACTTTAAAAACGATCTCGTGTCATATTTAGCTTTGGTGGGAAAGCAAATAAATACTAATAGAAAAGAGGGTTGCCTTTTTTCTGTTGTTCTCGGGCTTCGGGCCGGGATCAAAGTGTAGTATCTGTTCTGCAAGCAAAGACCATATGTGGGGGAAACCCCACATATAAGTTATTGGTCAGTAAAGGGGAAACCCTTCATGCCAATTGTCACTATCCAGCTCCTCTACTCCCCGGGGAGCTGGTCCCCATTTCCCCTTCACTCTCCACATTAAAAAAAAAACGGCCTTGTGCCTAAATTGCTCAGTGGGGAATCAAATAAATACCTTGTTGTTCTTGGCCTTCGGGCCGGGATCAAAGTGTAGTATCTGTTCTGCAGATGCTGCACTTAAGGTAATTTGTCCCGGTGAATGGAGGGGAAACCCTCTATACTGGGACAATTATTATTTTTTGTCCCAAACTAGAGTGCCCCTTTTGCCTTTTTTTCGGGGAGCTGGCTTAACCCCACATTAAAAACAACCTTGTGTCACATGTTGCTTTGGTGGGAAAGCAAATAAATACTAAATAAATACTAATAGAAAAGAGGGTTTTTAATATGAATACCAATACACACAAAAGAAAAACGAATTTATAGGAGTATATATATATATATATATATATATATATAATATAAAGAATAAAGCTGAATGTGTGTGTGTGTGTGTGTGTGTGTGTGTGTGTGTGTGTGTGTGTGTGTGTGTGTGTGTGTGTGTGTGTGTGTGGTCACGAATGGGCTCCTATATGGTTGACTATTTTAATAAAAGTTATAAAACTGATTACAGATAATGATAGAAGATGTATCGAGACACAGGAATGGGTACGTTTGATCTGGCAGAACGGTGGTTCATTAAAATTGTGGGGTCAGCGTTCGCGCCTGGTCCCCAAAGTATGGAAATAAAAAAATTAAAAATTAAAAAAAAAAACGTTTAGAAGTGTTTTTGATATAGATGTACGTAAGAATAGTTTAGTAAGTATGCTTTAACTTAATTAGGGATGGTATAATAAAATTGTGGGGTCTGCGTTCGCGCCTGGCCTCCATAGAAAGGGAAATAGGCACAAACTTAAATAAAGACTTTTCATATCTAACTGCGTAAGTATACTTTGATAATTATGTTTCAGTTTGAAGAAATATGGTATAATAAAATTATGGGGTGTTCGTTCGCACCTGACCTCCATAGAATGGAAATATGTCACAAAGTTTAACAAGGTTTTTTAATATAGATCCACAGAATATTGTGATAAGTGTTTCAGTGTGAACAGGTATGGTATAATAAACTATGGAATTTATCTATTTTATTTATACTTTCATCATATTTTGCTTTGGTTTTGATACCCTCAAATTCAACCTAAATTTACAACCCTTCCTTCTCATAAGCTATCATACTTTCATAAATCAGAGTCCATTTTCTGTACGCTGTTTTTGAACTCAGTCAACGACGGGTACTTTTGCTAGTATATATATATATATATATATATATATATATATATATATATATATATATATATATATATATATATATATATATATATATATATATAATTATGATATTACTTGAAGTTATCCTTAGAATGGTAAAAAGAGAGATAGGTCTAAAAAAACGTTATAGTCTGCTATAAGTGCTATCAAAAAAAATGCTGCTGTCCTTGGGAATTGAACGTGAATTTTGTCTTTCCATTTAAAATGTGATATGAAAATCAGGCAGTAGAATTCCCTGTATAATTTACAACAGCCGCTTGGAGTGCCACATCATAAACTGATGTTTAAGGAAAGAGCACCAGTTATATTATTAAGAAATCTTAATCCACCATAACTATGTAATCACTGGGGTTATGAAACAGAATATTCTTATCATTGTTTTGACCCTGAAGTATATACCTGGCACAGTTAGACACAATTAATCAGCAGAAAACCACATCACTTTATAAAATAGCATATATAGATATAAACGGACGGACACACACACACACACACACACACACATATATATATATATATATATATATATATATATATATATATATATATATATATATATATATATAAAACAAAAGCTTTATATCTTTTCGTGAACAATATGAATCACGCGGATTGTGCTTTGGGGGGAGATCATTGTGTAGGTGTGGCTAACAGCACGGCTCAATTTCGCCTTTGGGCAGAACGCGATATTTGATATTATAGTCAAAACCCCTACTTTAAATACCGATTACCAAAAAATGTACTTCTTGACATCATATATATATATATATATATATATATATATATATATATATATATATATATATATATATATGCTGGCTTGAGGTAGTTGCCTGTCTAGCCGCACTGATGAGCTGTGAAACAGCGAAACAGTACTGTATGTGGATGACTATATATATATATATATATATATATATATATATATATATATATATATATAATAAACGTACACACGTGTCCCACGATAAATACTAGTAGAATACCCTTTCTAATAAATATAGATTTAGTTTTAAATTGTAATATTTTTTTCCTTGTTGGAGGGAGTACGGTTTTGGTGCCCCATCCCTCCAAAAAAAGGTAAAGTTTGAAAATTAACAAATAAGTAATATGTCCACGTTACTCACCCTGTTACCTGGAGTACATATTACATATTTTATAACATTACTTATTTTATAGTTTGGAATTTTCTCAAACACGTGCATATTATTGGCGCTGGTTCGTCTAAAAATGTGGTATAACTCAAAATTTTACGTTGAGCAATTCCTTGGTTTTATTGATTTTTTTTTTTATATATAACTTATTTTTAAATTTTGGGGGAAAGAGGTAGTTTCGTTAGGCGCACCCTTAAATTGTAAAGTTTACAAGAGAAATTATCTGCCCATGTTACCCACCGTGTTGCTGAGAATATATATTTCAAAGTTCATAAACATATACACAAACCTAACTTTATATACATGCATACTTAAATGGTTTAGTTTACAAAAAATAATCATGTGTCACTGTTAGTAACTATGTTAGCTAAAATATATATTCCAAAATTCATAATAATCAGTGCATTACGTTGGGAGATAATCTTGTACACAACAATATATAAATATATACACATACATAACATTCCTCATTTTTGCCAGGGGCACTTTTACTTTTGTCTTGCATTTTTAATTGTTATAGTGTTAGTTTCAATTTTGAAATAGGATTTTAAAAGACCAACGTGTTATTTGATCATTAAATCATTAATAGACCTAGATAGTTATGAAATGAATATTAATTTTATTACGAGAAATTTTGTTTTAATCCATATTTTTAAAATGATTCGAATAGATTACGAAACACTAAATAATTTAATGTATGCGGATGTGGTCATAGTATTAAACATTTTCAAGAATAGCTACTCTTCGATACAAAATATCCTTTACTTTATAATGAAGGAAAGAAAACACTATACACTTTAAATGTTTACTTAATAGGAATGAATATTTTCAGTAAGAAATTGACGCGAAATGTATAACATAGTTGAACAGAGAAACAAACAAAAATGTTGGTTAGTTCAAATCATTTATCAATGTGTCAGACGGATTGCTAATAGGATCTAGCTTTGAAAATCCACGAGATCACACACACACACACACACGTCTATAATATAAATCTCACCTGTCTGTTTAAATTTATGCATGTATGTATGTTTGTGTGTATTTTTGCCTAAAATTTTCGATACAGGCGACGGATTTTCAAGAGATCGGTATCATTTTGAAGCTCGATATTTCGGTTGGTTGTTGGTTGTTTTTGTTTTATGGCATATCAACCCTTTTCAGGTTATTTAATGCCGAATCCAGTGATTTGGAAGAAATTTTTTTAATAGAACATATTGTTTTGTTTTTTTTTCAAGTCGGTTTCTATTTAATCCATAATTGGGACCCTAACAGGTACTACCACTCTGGGTCAGAGTGGACTTGAGAGCAATGGCAATTAAGAGGTGGCTCCACACTCCCCAAAGCCCGTAAGCTGGGGCCTCACCATCGAATATAGTTTAAGATCATATCCAGGAGCTCGATATTTCGGACGACAAATATCGAACAATTGACTAAAAACATTAATTCCTTCACCTTCAACTAGGCACTTTCCCACAGGGAGGGGTCGCTTTTTTACCGATATTTTCGAAAGTCATCACCTCTTTTCGATTTACTAGACATAATTTAAACCTTCGCCACTTCCGAGTTGGCGATGGACGCAACGGCAAATACATCACTTTTTTTTTTGTTTGTTTGTTTCTTATTTGATTTCTTTTTTTTTTTTTTTCGCGTTCTTTTCCTCCTTCGCGGTACGGGCTCGAGCCTGCCTGCCTACTACCACTTTATTTATTTATTTATTTTTTTTTTGCTTAACACTCAATTCCAAACACCCGTGCAATGCCGAGTACACAAGCTAGTATATATATATATATATATATATATATATATATATATATATATATATATATATATATATATATATATATATATATATATATGTATTATACCGTACTTTGGGGTAATTGCGCCAAATCCGACGGTAATTGCGCCAACTAAAAAAAAGTACTCTTTATATGCGTGGTTGCCAAAAGCAAATTGATGCAATTACCTCGGACTTGGCGTAATTACTCCAAAGTACGGTATATATATACTCATGAGCAAAAAAAAATGAGCCAAGAGTTAAAGAAGGAAGAAATCGATTTTTCAATATTTTTTCATGAATTTTTGTTAATTTTAACTGAAAATTTTTATTTTGCAGATCATTAATTTTATAGCATATAATAAGTGGAAAAATTAATCCTAAAAATGGTAAGACCGCGTCTTGGCGAGGATATAAAAAACGAATTGCAGGATTAAGGGAGTCCAAAATGACTTACAAGCAGATTTTTGATATTTTAAGAAAAGAAAATGTGAAAACATCTCTTTCTATAGTGAAGCGAATTGGTTAAAGGTTCGAAGTCGAATGCTTGGTAAAAGGGAAATCTGGATCTGGTCGCCCTAGAGCATCCAATTTGCAGGATGACCACAGGCTTAAATTAACTGTTTTGAAAGATCGAAAGAAAACTTATGTTGACCATAGCAAAGAAATTCAAAACAGGGGCTGGAAATTCTCTTTCTAGATATGCAATATCTAGATAAATGAATGGAATGGGATTTTCCTCTAAAAGGCGTGCAAAGGAGCCATTTTATCTAAGAAGAATATCAATGATAGAAAGAGATTTTTCTTGTGTTATGGCAAGAAAGATACAGACTGGTTCAGGAATGTTTTCTGGTTAGATGAATCAAGATTTTGTCTTGTTAGTGATGCTCCCGAATGGTGCAATGGAAGAACTAAAGATTTTCGCCAAGTTGCATAAAAACGACAGTTAAACACGGGAATGGAGGGATAATGGTATGCGGAACTTTTACTGCAGCAGGCGTTCTTATTAGATGTGAGAAGTCAATCAATGCAAAGGAATACATTTGAATATTAGAAACAGGACTGTGACCAAGAATCCAGAAGCTTGGAATATCCCAGAATATTATTTTTCAACATGATAATGCTCCTGCCCCTGCGCACACTGCTAAAGTCACAAAAAATGGTTTTCTGATAATTCAATTGATGTGATATTTTGGCCAGGTCAAAGCCCCGATTTAAACCCAATCGAGAATATTTGGTCAATATCTCGTGCATTGGCTGGAAAAACTTTTTCGAACAAAGACAAACTGTAGGAAGCTGTGCAAAGGGAATGGAATAGCATCTCCTCTTCATAGTTTTCCACTTTCGTTGAGAGCATGTCTAAAAGGATTGATCTTTTAAAGAAATCAAAAGGGAATGCTATTCCATACTAAGCATTTATTAAAGTAAATGTCTTGTTCTGCGTTATTAGTCTCATGTAAGCTTCCTTTGTTCAAAACAGCTTTTAGCGCAATAAAATGTATAAAATTTGTTTGGCCCATTTTTTTTTCTCACGAGTATATATATATACATATATATATATATATATATATATATATATATATATATAAGTATATATATAAGTATATATATATATATATATATATATATATATATATATATATATATATATATATATATATAAGCACCGGGTGAAACGGTACCTGCAGTCTGCATCCCACCTTGCAAGATGCTGTCTGAATCGTTTGTTTAAATAGTGCGTTTAATGCTGTTTGTTTTTTGTAATTCAATTTTATTGTATTTAATAGTTGTTTATATATGTATACTAGCAGCCTGCCCGGCGTTTCCCTGTTGTAAAATATGCTTAAATATACTATTTTCATTTATACAGATTTCGTATTTATTATAATAGAGCAATTCTCTATTGATTATTATACTGTACCCAATATATAATAGTGGTCTCGGTTTGACCTGGTCGTAAATTACGTTTAAACATGTTTTAATTCATGCAGATTTCGTAGTTATTATCATAGAGTTAATATTCTATTGATTATTATATTGTACGAAATACATAATAATGATTTCAAAAATAAAAATTATGTATGATTTAGTTGCTATCAGCTAGAATCTAAATTAAAACATTTAGCGCTCTTGACTTAGTCATTACGGTTTGCGCTATCGTCAGATGGATAAGAAATAGTTAAAATGAACCGACTTTAACATATAAGTATATATTTGCGCATGCTTACAAGAGTACTGTGAATTCCAAATGTTTCTTTTTTTAATTTGGACCCCTTAACAGCCATTTTACCATCTCAACAGCTAATCGAATTATTCCACAGGTCCAAATTCTTATCTATCAAGCTTTAGTGTGTATACCAAAAACTGACAGAGGAGTTTGGTAGAGACAGACAGA
This sequence comes from Euprymna scolopes, assembly GCF_053919585.1. NCBI lineage: Eukaryota > Metazoa > Mollusca > Cephalopoda > Sepiida > Sepiolidae > Euprymna > Euprymna scolopes. The sequence continues at coordinate 15,428,383 of NC_136500.1, forward strand.
TAAATAATGGTCACTTATATATATATATATATATATATATATATATATATATATATATATATATATATATATATATATATATATATATATATATAAAGCTTAGAGAAATAGAAGAAAAGAACAAGCACAATTCAATTCTATGAAAGGAGACTTATTTGGACATTATAAAGCTCAACGAGTATCAATGGAGCTTATAGATGAAGACAATAGGAGCTGGAAATGAAGACACAGAATTATGTATTGGTGGATATAGATTGGTTCATTTATTCAATAAGGGAATACATCGATTAGTTGAAGGATAAAAGAGACTCTTTATGCCAAGGCATTTCGAAGCCTAATGCTTCTCATCAGAAAAGTAGAGAAGATGCTAGGTAGTATAGTGGGGATGCGACGTCTAGCGTTGAATTAATTAGGGACGAAATAGATCAAAACAAATTAAAATTATAGATGATGTTGGGGGGGGTCGAATGCTAAATAAAGGAGGAGCGTATTATATATAGTGTAGTGCAGAAAGGTGTATAGAGTCTTTATCATAGTCTTAAGTGTATTTAGTATATGATTTAGGGTTAAAGTTGGGACTTAACTGGATGTGTGGTGATTCTAATTTAACGGCGTGTAAGGTGTCTATTATCTATGGAGGGACATGTTTTTACATACGCAAGCGAGATGACATCACTATGAATTAGTGTATACTTTTGGGAGGGATATTATGGTTGTGATTTAAGGCGAAAGGGTGGGTCTGTATGGGTAGTTATAAGGCTATAATACTGGATTTCAAAGTATACTATATGCTAGGTAATATGTGGCAATATTTCTATGTTTTCTTTTTTATAAGGAAATGGTAGAGAGATAGGGTGGCAAATTCTTTGGGGGTGTCTAGCAGGACAAAATTAGAATTTTGGATATGGATGGTTGGCGTGGTGGAGTAATAGGGGGAATTTTACTATTAACCATTACAATATTAATAATAACAACAATAATAACGGCGATGGTAATGACAATAAAAATGATGATGATAGTAGCGATAATAATAGCGATGACGACGATAATAAAATAGCAATAATTATGTTAACAAAAATAATAGTATTAATAATAATAATAGTGATAATTATAATAATGGTAATAATAACTAGAATTTGAGTAAAATTAAGGGGTACAGATAAAGGCATGATCCAAGACACATGAAATAGATTTAAGGTATAGAGGATGAAGGAAAAAGTAAAAAGAACAAGGCCGATTTTTAATGTGAGGAGTGAAAGGGAAATGGGGACCAACTCCCCGGGGAGTAGGGGAGCTGGATAGTGACAATTGGTATGAAGAGTTTCCCTTACATTGACCAAGGTCTTATATGTGGCGTCGCCCCCACATATGGTCGTTTCTAGCAGTATCTGCCGGAACAGATGGTATTTATTTGCTCCCCCACTGAGCAAATTAGGCACAAGGCCGATTTTTAATGTGAGGAGTGAAGGGGAAATGGGGACCAACTCCCCGGGGAGTAGGGGAGTTGGATGATGACAATTGGTATGAAGGGTTGCCCCTACATTGACCAAGGTCTTATATGTGAGGTTGCCCACACATATGGTCTTTGCTTGCAGTATCTGCCGGAACAGATTGCTTGCAGTATCTGCCGGAACAGATACTACACTTTGATCTTGATCCGAAGGCCAAGATATTTATTTGCTCCACCACTGAGCAAATCAGACACAAGGCCGATTTTTAATGTGAGGAGTGAAGGGGAAATGGGGACCAACTCCCCGGGGAGTAGGGGAGCTGGATAGTGACAATTGGTATGAAGGTTTTCCCCTACATTGACCAAGGTCTTATACGTGGGGTTGCCCCACATATGGTCTTTGCTTGCAGTATCTACCGGAATCGATACTACACTTTGATCCCGGCCCGAACAACAGAAAAATAGGCAAGCCTCTTTTCTGTTTATTTCAAAAGAAAATACAATTTTCTTATATCTTGGTTGTGGAATTGCATTCACTAGAAAACGATCTAGCTAATTTGCATATTCTTTTAAACATTCATTTTAATTAATTTTCTATTAGTTGCTTGGGCTTTTTAATAGGATAATCATCCTTAGTTAACTATTACCTCTAATTATATTCATGGAAATATTCTACATGGTTTTACTTATATAATATTTGCGAAAAAAGTTTATAGCGAACACAAAATGTTTCCATATATATTTATGTATACGCATATATTTTTGTTAAACCAGTCTATCTATATATCTATAACAGTGAACGTGTCTGCGTATCTGTGTCTGTCTGTGTGTCTGTCTGTGTACATTTCCCTACGCAATAAATCTCTCAATTTTTAGTCTACATACTCGAAATTTGATATACAGGGTACTGAGATTTGGGAAAATCAATGAGATCGGTTTTCGGACAGAAATTTGGCTGTTAAGGGGTCAAAATTCAACGATTTGACCTTTGAGAACTATACCAAACTCCTCCGATAATTTTGGGTCTACGCACTTAAAATTTTAGATATAGGTTCCTTGGACATGGATCTAACTTAATAACTTGATTTGAGCCGAAAACAATAAATGCTAAGGGGTCGTAATAGAGGTCAAATTTTAAAAAATTGACCGTTTTTTTTCTCAGCATACACCTCCAAACATCCGGGCAACGCCGGGCACCCATGCTAGTATATCTATAAAAGTGAAAGTGTCTGTTTGTCTGTGTGTGTGTACATTTCTGTCAAGTTTTAGCCTACGGACTCGACATTTGATATACAGAGTACTGAGATTTGGGAAAATTTTTGTAATACATTCTCGGCAAAAAAAATTTGGCTCTTAAGGGGGTAAAAAAATTCAACGATTTGACCTCTGAGAACTCTACCAAACTCCTCCGACAATTTTGGGTCTAAACACTTGAAATTTTAGATATGGGTTCCTTGGATATAGATTTAACTTAATAACTTGATTCGAGCCCAAAACAATAAATGTTAAGGGGTCATAATAGGGGTCAAAGTTAAAAAAAAAAATACCTCTGCGATCTCTACCAAATTATTCAGACAATTTCTGGTCTAAACATTTGAAAATTTAAATAAAGTGTATTCAGAGATAGGACAAGCTTCTAAATCGTTTTGGGTCGAAAATTTGAGCTATCAATATATAAATGTATGCATGTATGTTTGTGTGTCTGCCTAAAACTTTCGACAGATGCGACGGATTTTCACAAGATCTGTAAAGCTCGACCCTTCAGACGACAAATACCGAAAAAATGGCTAAAAACATTAATATCTTCACCTTCCAATGGGCACTTTTCTGCAGGAAGGGGTCACTTTTTTCGCTGATATTATCGAAAGTCATCCCCTCTTTTCGATTGTCTAGCCTTAATTTAAACCTACGTCATTTCCGGTTTGGCGGTGGTCGTAACAGTAAAGACGTCACGTTTTCCCCCCGTTCTTTTCCTCCTTCGCGGTACGGATTCGAGCCTGCCTTCCTATTACCACTTTTTCTCTTTTTTTCAACATACACCCCCAAACACCCGGGCAACGCCGGGCTTAAATGCTAGTAATTATACTAAACCTAATAAAAGCATAATAACCTATAATATGGCTATGTCATCCCGCAAAATAATTGGAGAAAGAAAAAGATAACCAACTGGCCTTCCTTGATATACTCATATCACGCACAGAGCATGGGTTTAAGACATCCGTATATCGCAAGCCTACCTTCACCGGACAATACCTAAACTTCAACTCCCATCACCCATACAGTATCAAACATGGAATCGCACGCTGCTTACAACATCGAGCAGAGACAATAAGTAGCGACACCATTACATACCACCAAGAAATGGTCAGGTTGAAGAATACCCTCCGTCGTAACAACTACCCCGATAGCATACTATCCACCAGACGTATAAGAGAGGAGAATGAAACCCAAAAACCTCCAACGGTCTGCCTACCATACATACGAGGCATCTCCGAAAAGATTCAGAGAATATGTGCCCCCTACAACATCAGGACAGTATTCAAAAGCGAGTCAACGCTCAGACGACACCTGGTACGAGTGAAGCCCCGCATGGATGAAAACATGACCAAAAACTGCATATACTCCATCCCATGCAGTTGCAGAAAGGTTTACAAGGGTGAAACATGCCGCTTTACTTTAAAGTAAGGGTGGAAGAACACTGAAAAGCGGTAACTAAACGGGAGACGGAAAAATCGGGTATAGCCAACCATGTCTGGATGGAGAAGGGGGACCATCGCCCCCTATGGGATGAAGTAAAAATAATAAACAGAGAGACCCACTGGAAAGTGAGAAAACTTAAAGAAACAGCTCACATGCTCGGACATAACAACCTACTGAGCAAACCAAGCATAGAGCTGAATGCAATTTGGACACCTCTGATAGAGAGAGAAAACCTTGAATAACAACATAGGTTTAACATTAACAAAAACCAACTAAGAATTGTCCTAGTGACATATGGCCGAGTGGTCCTAGACGTTGTATCAAAGTTTACAGTTACCCAAAGGTGCTGAGTTCAATCCTGAACGAAGGCAGTGAAAAAGTAACATTGAAAACAGAGAATCAGCAACTATGTCCCAAAGCCTAGCTGGAATCCGAACACGGTACCCCCATAATAATAATAAAGGATTGGGTTCGAGACTCCTAACAAACAGTTCACCTGACGAAGGCCGGAGGGCAAAACGGCCGAAACGTTGTGCCAAGATGAGGAAGTCAGTCCGACAATCTCAATCAATGAAAACACCTCATCTCAAAAATACAGACAATTACAATACCAATAACACTCTTAATCTAGCTGAAAACAATTATTATAAATCTATTAAACAAAATGCGATTTACTTCGGATCTACATCTGGACTTATAAAACACAGAATCTCCACATATAAGCACTCCTTCAAAAATCTATCCTTGAAAAACCAGACAGCTTTATCAAAATATATTTCGCACCTTAATGATAGAAATTCCCTTCAATTGAAAATGGAAAATACTAGGTTCTTATAATACGTACATGCCGGGTGACAAATTCTGCACAGATATGAAGCCCTTAATATAATGGCAGTAAGTCTATTCTCTTAAAGTTAAAAGACGAAATTCTAACGGGGTGTATTCATAAAAGTTGGTTTAAATTCGACAGGTTTAAGCCACCATAAATCATAAAAATATTCTGAATACTAATCTGTTTTAAACATTTATAATTAATAACTTAATAACTATTATTATTATTATTATTATTATTATTATTATTTTACTTGGTATTTTATTACTATTGTTTTCTATTTTTTATTTTATTATTTATTTTAAGGTTATCAGTATTTTTATTAATATTAGTATTATGACTATTATAATTACTATTATAAACATTATTATTTAATTACTATCACAAAGAGTAATAGTATTACTATTATGGACTTTATTAATTTTACTATGTTTAACCATTACAATAAATAAATAATTCACCTTTTAAATAATTGGTGGTTATCTTCCTTTGATCGAAAAAAGATTCTTGTATTTGAATGTCATTTTTCAGAAAATAGCAGTTGTCTCCCTTCCTAAATTAATTATAACTAGCAGGAAATTCCACGGTAATTAAAATCTTTTAAAGCACATCAGTAAGAAATTCCTTATTGTTATATTACAGATATGAACGTATGGAAGCAAGCAGAACAAAGAACTTTAGTTTAAACTTTTATCAATGCGATCGTAACTGATGCTGTTGATATTGTCAGGAAGTGCTGGTGATGACTGAGGCGTCGATCAGCTGCTTGGAGTGAGAATAGTGGCCAGTCAGCAGGTTCTTGGGAGTCAGACTGTGAATTTAAAAAAAAAACTGTGACATTGTTGATATCGATTTTGTGAAAGTTCTGATAACCCCAAGTTATTTAATATCTCAGGACATTTTGGATTACATGTGTGAGTAATGAATAGGTCACAGAAAACTGCTATTGCATTTTGATAAAGCTGTTGTAGATTCCTAGGACTTCCTATAAATGTAGATGGTAGAATAACTGGTACACCAGAATAACCATCTTCATTCCTTACTAAATGATCCATTAAGCCAGAATATTGAGCAGTTCTTGGTTGACTGATAGCTTTTAATGAAGTTAAAGAAGCAACCGTCAACTTTTACATATGCAATAGACTTTTCTATTTATTTTGAATTTTATTTAATGAAGATTTGGAAATTCACAAATATTTTTTAAGTTGAATTATTGATATAGATTTCAATTAAATAAAATATACTGTAAATCTTCTAATAAGGAATAAATATTTATTTAAACCATAATTATTGGAACAAAGTATTTTACTGCATAAAAAAAACGGTTATGGGGAGAAGGGTTAACTATTTTGAACCTTCACCTAAATAACGATTTAATGAAAAAAATGTTTAAAATGTTCTTGTATCTGTTTTATAATTTTTGTTAAATAAGAAAAATCAATAAACTTTGATAGCACTATTGTAAGAATCATGCTGAAAGCCATTCTTAATATGGGGAGGGGGGGTTAACTATTCTGAAACTACACTTAACAATGTAAAAAAAATAAGGGAAAATATATCTATGAACAATAAATATTTCTTCAGTTAAATAAAATATTTTGTAAATCTTTTAATAAGGAATAAATATTTATTTAAACCATAATTATTGAAACAAAGTATTTTACTGCATAAAAAAACGGTTATGGGGAGAAGGGTTAATTATTTTGGACCTTCGCCTAAATAGCGATTTAATGAAAAAAAAATTAATGGTCTTGTATCTTTTTTTAATAATTTGTTTTAAAATAAGGAAAAAAATCTTTGATACCGCTATTGTAAGAATCATGCTGAAAGCCATTCTTAATATGGGGAGGTTGGGGTGACTATTCTGAAACTTCACCTAACAATGTAATAAAAATAATGGAAAAATTCTTTAGTTAAATAAAATATACTGAAAATCTTTAAATAGGAAATAAATATTTCTTTAAATAAATTAAATCGTAAGTAATGAAACAAAGTGTTTTATTTCATATTAAAAAAATTGTTGTGTCCATTTTTTATAGTATTTAAATATGTATGCCCTGTCGGTGGGCATTAGAAGATGATGACTGCCTGTAAAAGAAGCAAAATAAAACGAACAAAACATAAGAAATAACTATAACGTGAAGCTGTATAAATGTTACAAAATTACTCGATTCGGCATTAAATAACACGAAAAAGGATTGATATGCCGTAAAACAAAAACAAAACAGAACAAGACGTAAAATATGTTTTGACTCTGTGTTACTCAGTGTATTTGCGAATGGCGACTTTGGTGATTTATTTAATAAAGTCATTCTTGACTTTTGTAACATGTATTTCTAAACATATTTTTTGTTATGTAAGGCTCACTCAAAAGTAAATAAAAATAATAAAAAAGCTAAAGTAGAACAGTAAAAAAGAAAAAAAACGAACTCGTAACGTTAAATGTAAAAAATATATTTATTACTGAATAAAATAGAATAAGCGTTCCGTATTACACTACAATAATAAACAGAAGACATCGTTAAAAATGTAAGTAAAATACTATACTATTTAAACTGTGGAACGATACATTCTATGCATAATTGTCTTTAAAATAATCCGGAACCATAAATAGACAGTTCATATATATATATATATATATATATATATATATATATATATATATATATATTTGTTCGGGAAGTTTTGGGAAATAAAAGGGTTTAATGATTTTTAATTAATAAAGATTGAACAATAAAGGGAGATAATTCACATTAATTAATGTTTGCGATGATGATGACGCGTTTCATTAATTAATGTTTGCGATGATGATGACGTGACACCGTACGGACAAGCATATTAATATATAGATTTAAATTCAAATATAGCGCTTCAACGATAATAAACTGGCAACAGTACATTTATCAGCGTTTCTTTTAATAATTATTTCAACCATTTGCAGTCAACAGTTAACAGCATGCCAAAGAATAGATAGACTGAAATAATGATAAGTTTTAAAAGCGAGCGGAAAAAAGGTATATATATTTTTCTTAGAATATCAAAAATATTTTCTCTTAACCTTATTTTTTCACCCTATTTTATTTTTATTCCATTCATCAACTTGAAAATTATTAACTTCTTTTTCTTTATATTTTTAAAAAATATTTCCAGGAATATCTGGCTTACTACAAAAAAATGCTAGTATTATTTTGGTGTCTTTAACCGCCCCCACCCAGTATTTTTGCTGATGAGGAGACTTTGTTTAAAGAAAATCTTTTATCAAATAATTGTTCAAGACATATTGTCTATTTCAATAAAACATCGTTTCCGAAACGATCTTACAATCTATTGATTTTGTTTGTTTTCCTTTTGAAACTGATTTTTAATTACAAAATTATGAATCGTTTTACTCAATGTTAAAATACCTCTAGGATATCTATGCCTATCTAGCTTATTATATATCTACATTACAGCGAGAACTGCTTTCTTTTAATAGTATAAATACATTTACTAGTGCATTAAAATAAATTCTGCTCTTTAGACTCTAGGTCTAATTCCCTCAATATACGTACATACATATATATATATATATATGTATATACACACATATATATATATATATTGTTGGCAAAATAAAATGGAAATAACATCTGACGAATTGATGAGAATTGGAGACTTTTATGAAAACATAAAATCATAAAATTGCCATCCCATTAACGAAATAGCTGTAATGAAGAAATCCAAGATGAAATAAACAAAATTTACAGAAAAAATGTAAGTCTTTGAATTTCAACATAGTTTTACTATATATATATATATATATATATATATATATATATATATAATATATATATAATATATATATATATATACTGCGAGTTTACATTTTTTAATATTTAAAAGATGAGTGAATAAAAATCCATGAAACTTTGAGTAAGTGCTTACAATACTATTCGGCTACTCCAGTTAGAAAATAAAAGTATTTAACGCAGAAGATAGGAATATGTGTTGGTTTCAATGTGTCAAGTTATTAATGAGGTTGAGAAAAAAACACAATATTCCCATAACTTGTTTATTAAAATAATTTTCAAACATTCTATGAACTAGGAAAAATGTTTACAACACAATAACTACATAGCAGTTTCTACGTTGACATAATTAGTAGGGGAAGTGCGATCCTTTTTTATGAATGACTTGTAAGGGACGTTGGTCCACATAGTCAAATTTGTAATTTCGTCAACAGTTATTCCTCGCGATATCTTTTGGGGGCGTCGCTTCATGATACTCCAAATGTTCTCAGTTGGGTTCAAATCTGGTACATTCGCATACCACTCCATATTCCGTAGTCTAGAGAACCCCAATTGTTGCAAATACTCTTTGCTTTTGTTTGCTGCATGCGAAGGGGCATTATCCCGCATAAAAATAATGTTTTTTCTGAACGTCAACCTTTACTTCTTCAGTCATGGTTCAAAGTGCTCCTTCAGAAAAGCTATGTAACCATTTGACATCATTTTTACGCCATCTGGAACTCTGCATAGGCCAACTAATGTACCTCCGATGATCCAAGCCCAAATCATTATTCCACCACCACCTTGTTGGATCCTTAAACGCTAGTGACGATGTCGTCCCTCTAGAACCCATCCCTTGCTCCAGCCATCTGGTCCATCAAGAGTGACACGCACTGCATCCGCGAGCAAAACTTTTGAAAAATCCGTTTCCATGTTGTCCTCTGTCCATTTCAATTGGTTTTGTATTTGATGTTGCTTTAATGGAGGCTTTGTCACAGGCTTAACAGACTTTGCCACTTCTTTTAGAAGGCGACATCGAGTACTTTTTGACATTCTTCAATCCGGCTTAGTCTAAGACTTCTCGACTTGTCTGACCAGGGTTCTTAACAACTGCATGTTTAATTTGGAATAGAGAACGACGGGAAACAACTCTAGATTAACTTTATCAGCTCTCTTACGTACCTTTGTAGGGTCCTTGACAAAGTTCTTTACAGTTTGATGTACTTTCCTATCATTTTCGATATTTCGAGGGTAGTTTTAGCTTTTGCTAGCTGTTCTGTAATATTACTCTTTTCAGAACTACTCAAACAACCTTTACGACCCATTTTATTGACGAAACAAACTGCCTTGTTAATAATTTGATACACCCCAAATACCGTGGATTCAGCAATTACAATGGCAAGTTGTTTACATTGCACGGAACAGTACGTAAATTCCACAGTGCGCGCAGCTCAGCAATGGCAACGTTTCCGAAGCTTTTGATACGAAACTACCAGTAAGTTTCTGAAACTGGTAAAAAAATGTTATCTCGTTAATAATTTGACACGTAATATATATATATATGCAGAGAGACCCGACGTCGCCCCGGATTGAATGAGGATCAATCAATTAATGTAATTATACTTTTATCATCATCAAAATCAGTGAAATCACTCATTTTTCAATCAAATCGTTTGATTGACTGCTCTAGTCGGTGACCCACCGCGGTGTATCGATAGCAAGCTTCACGTTCCCACCATACATTATAGTCTACATTACACTGTAGAGGAACAACTGTTGATTTTATAAAAAAAAAATTATATAATAGATTGAATTAAAGCTTAACATGCAAAAGTCAAGTATCATAGTTCATTTGTGCTCTAAACAGAAACATTCATTTTGAACGCGTCCCTGTTTTATCAAAAAAACACCGTTGTTTTTGTACACTGTGCCCTTATGCCCGTGCGGTAATAGAAGTTCTACAAATGCACTTGTAATGTTAGGCTGGATAAGGGGGCCACTTTGGCCTAAATGGCACTGTTGTTTTTTAATTGGATTATTTCCATACACTCTAAGCTAAGAACACTCCAAGACACATAAAGCACATTTGTGTAAAATTTCCCCGTTTCAGAGTCCATAGGGAACGAACTTACAGACACGGACACACATAGATACACACACATACATACGCACACAGATAAGCTTCGATTCAAAGTCTGCAGAAAACAGTCCAAAATATGTTCCGAATATGAAAATCTGTTACTTCCCGTTTTGATTTAAAATAGTAAAAATAAGTATGCAAATAGGTTATATGGTCTTTTGTTTCGAGTTATCGATGTTGAATCTATTAGAAAACCAACAAAGGGTTGCAGGAGTAGCTAATTTTTATATATTTCTGCTGAAAAATTCATTACGCTAATTGAATGATAGCAAAAAAAGAATTAGTTTATGTTAATTTTTATGCTGAAAAAAAAAGATTGAATGAGATACTATTCGTTTTCATATTGGTCTAGTGGGTTAGGTGGGTGTCTATTGGATTTTTCTTTAGAAAAGTTTTCACGAAATTTTGTAAACTAGAAAAAAATGTTGAGCTGGATAAAAGGTAAGAAATTCTCCAACTATATTAGTTTTAAGGATTTTAAAAACTAGATGAAATGATTCGGCTTTTATATGTTATATAGGCAACAAACAACATGTTATTTAACCATCAATATTGTGTTTATTTTCATGTATATATATAATTGTGCAGTTGTGATTGTATATATACTTGTCTATATATAAAACATCAATGTTCTTATCTTAGAAAAAGTGACGCATCAATGTGTGCTGACGTATAAACATATACGATAACAAGTTCAAAAAACAACACGAATAATTTTACCCAAGACAGTCTTTTAACCTGCTAGTCGTAAGGGACTACTGTCTCCAGTCCAAGTACACAGTCGGTGACAGTAATAACTTCAAGCGTACCTGGCGCACAGACAAATGGGATATACTTTCTTTTGTTCGTCAGCGGTTGGCACTTGAATTTAAGACGCTAAATTAAAGATTCTTCAAAATTGGTTGCATGCGAAGCAACACTACGACAACTTGTTACAGATTTTAAGTGTCTTTATTTTTAGATGAATGTCAGGTGGAGTCGCATTACAGAGTAGTCTTTGCGGACAAATTCTACACACTCCCGTTGAGTGCATTATTAGATTGTCTGATTCTCCGCTTCCAGGCTGATTAATTCTAACTCTCCGATTTCTAAAATCTCTTTCCTTTGTTCATACAACTCCGATGTTCCCGATCGGTCCGTTAACCTTGATTGCTTTTCCAAAACTCCAAATTACGTCATCTTTGACGTTTGCAAATAAGGCCAGTGTTATAACCTTTTTTTTTTAATTCCTCTTATCAAGTACTCATCATTTCCAAAACATTCTTTTTGTTTAGCTATGCAACCATCATATTTAATCTAGCTAATATACTTGATTTTCGTTATTTTACGGCTCCAATCTGTTACAGATATATCTAAGTGCTTTTTATGGAAGTGGATAGTGGAGTCAATAGTTAAGTAAAGATTTGCATCTAAGAAAGTTACATTAGTCTTGTGGTCCTGGTTAGGGATCACAATATTGAGGTGAAAGAGTCCTGGTGTTCACTACGAGCGGTTAAACTGCGTGTGTGCTCTCTGCTCGACGGCAGAAATGTATGGCTTACAGCCAGACGAATCCATATTATCATGAATATAGGGGTGTCAACTACCCCAGAACAACCTCTCCGAAGATTTATTTCCCCGAAATATAATTTTTGTTTCTTGAGTTGACTTCCAAGGGATCCGTCAGTTTCCTTTTTCTGCCAAAACAACGTATTTCGGTACTAATTTGAGGAGGTTCTAGGTCAAATGCGTCATACAGTAGATCCAATGTCTCTTCTTCGGGTGGAGTTTCACTTAACTCGTTTGCGTATCTGATTGAAGTGTTTCTTACGCGTGGAATGTGGTCCTTCCACCATGTAGACCATACGGCCGATCCTGTTCTTGATTGTTTCTTGCTCCCAGAAAGTATTATCTTTTTGCATCTGGAAGAATTTTTTCTCTTAGCAGGCAATTCTTGAGAACAGTTGTCTTTGCTGGTTTTACCGTTCTGGCAATAACTTCTCAAAGACTGGCCGTATTTTTCTCGCGAACATCACTTCCGCCGGAGACATCTAGGATTGTGTATTCTCGTTAGGTGTTAGGCAGTACACTTGAAGAAATTTGCAACGCTTTTTCGGATGGATTGTCCTTTGCCTTCTTCAAAGTTCTCAAGGTTTCCACAAATCTTTCGGCCTGTAAGTGTAAGTGGTACATTGGAGTTGTGATGTGGTTCACTTGGAAGTCCTCCATGAACTCTTTAAAGTTCCAACATGCAAACTGAGTGCCATTATCTGACACTAAACAGTCGACCACTCCGAACCGTGCGAATAACTTGGGAAGAGTTTTTACAGTGAAGTCAGTAGTTGGGCTTTTGCACGTAAAGATTTTAGGCGACTAATAGAAGCTGTCTACTAATATGAGGTAGTAATGTCCATCAAGTGGTCCCGCGGAGTCCACGTGTGTCCATGACCATGGGTAGGTAGCTTTTAGCCATGGACTAAATTGAATTGGTGGCGCTTTAGTAGCTAGTGCACATCTTTTTTTTTTAATATTCTTGTCCATGTTTTTCTAGTAAACGTATAAACGCATTAAATTTTTCATTCTGGTCGCGCCAAGGTGAAAATCTTTTAAGATTTTCTTTTGGAGGGTCGCTGGAATAACCACTCTCTCCCTATATAATAATACCTGGTCGCATGTTGAGAAGACCTCTGCTACTTGTTCAGTCTGCAATTTTTCCTTGGTTTCTCTTATAAAATCGTCGCTTTTGGTTTCTTTCCGTATACCATATAGAGTAACGGTAAACTATAATTTCTCTCTGATCGTAGTGATGCGATCACTGATTCTTCAAGTGGTTCACCATTCTTTGGTATTAATCGAGATAACCCGTCTGCGTGTCCTAATTTCTTTGACAAAGGGAACTCCATATCGAAGTCGTAATCTAATAGAAATGTTTTCCATCTTTAGAGCTTGTTTGTCGTATTTATAGGCAACCCTTTGTTCGAGCCAAAGATAGAGATCAGCGGCTTATGGTCCGTTGCAGTTTGAAATGTCGTTCATGGAGAAATCTGTGAAATCTTGTTACCGCGAAGATGATGCTTAAGGATTCTTTCTCTATCTGGAAATAATTTGTTTCCGCAGGTAGTAGGGTTCTCGATGCATGTGCTATCGGTTTCGTAGAATTGTCAGGCTTTTTTATGCAGGATACCCGCGCAGATTCCATATGCACTCTGATCACTTACGACGATAATGTCTAAATCTGGGTTGTAATGGATTCCGCGGTCCAGTTCTAAACCTTGTCCTTCCTCAGTAGTTTATTTAACGATGCGCGCAATGTGTGCACATTGGAATGAAAGCTTTATAGTAATTAGCTAAGCCTAAAAAACTTTTCAGTGTTGTTCTGTCGTGTGGCTCAATCATATTTTTATCGCTATGGATCTTTCTGGGTCGGACCGTCTACGATTCCTATCTATTATCTGCCCGAAGTATTTTATTTGGTCGAGGAAAAATGCACATTTGATGTCTTTAAGTGTGAAGCCGTATTTGTTTATCTTTTCGAACACCTAAAAAACGTGATTTCTATGTTGTCTATAGATTTGCTATCATTAGAATATCGTCCAGGTATCCGATGGAAAAAAAACCAAGGCTGTTCAACATCCTGTCAATTATTTGTTGAAAGATAGCTGGTGTGACTTTGATCCTGACAGCTAACCTGTTGAACTTAAATAGTTTCTTGTGAGTGTAATGCACAAAAGTTTGGAGTTTTCTTTTTTAATGGGAATCTAGAGGTACACTTCGCTCAGATCTATTTTGAGAATATTTTCCCGCCATTTAGTTTCGTAAAAACTTTCTCGGGGCTGGGTAGCGGGTAATGATGATCCTTGTGCGGCATTCAATCCTGTCGATAAGTCTGCGCAGACTGATATCGTTTGATTTTTTCTTCTTTACATACACGTAGGGGGCAGCCCACTCACTGTAGTCGACTGGAATCAAAATTTCTGCTTTGAAGAGTCTGTCTAGTTCTACGTCAATCTTTTCATAGAGGTAAATGGTACGCTACGTTTCTTTTTGAAGACTGGAGTGGAATTTTCTTGCAATTTATACTTCGCCTCCATTTTTATACAGCGACCTAGTTTGTCCGAAAAAAAAACAGTGGGGAACGACTCTTTCACATCTTTCTTTAGTTTTTCAGCTTCGGCTGTAAGGTTGTTCACCTTTTTACAAAAATCGCTAGTGGGCGAGTCCCAGAGTTCAAATTTTGGGATCCAGCCTGTCCTAAAAAGGTTATTAGTATTTTTTAATACAAACACCTTGAGAGTCAGTGGTTTTCCCTTCAACGTTACGTTAGTGGTAACCTCACCTTCAAATCTTATTCTTTCTCCATCTATTGAACGAGCCACTTTCTTGGTTCTCATCATCTTTTGCTTTCCGATTTTGTGCCAAGTATGGTGGCTTATGATGGACAAATCTGAATCTCAGTCAAGTTGAAGTCTAACATTCTTGTGCCCCATTTTACCGTCACGTGCTTCCGTGTGCATTTTCGTCCCCCGCTTGAGTCTTCGTTGTTTTTATGTAGCTCCTGTGAGGTCATTTTTTTCTGAAATGTGAGGCTTTGTGCCTGTTGCATCTGCATCGACCACATTTCCGGGACCGGTATGGACAATCCTTCTGCCAGTAGAGTTCTCCACATTCTTGGGATGGGTAACGGAGTAACTCAGGATTGTTTTGGGATTTTTCCCGAGGGTCATGTTTGGTTTTCGCTTGACTGTTTGGAGAGTAAGATTTTTTTGTTACTTCGTACTTTTCTAATGTGTGCTACACCTACCTCTTCTATATTTGTGGAGTCTTGCTTCTCTGAGATGATTCTTTGGCATTCCTCAACCAATTGGTTAAAGGTTTTCCAATTTGTTTAGTGCCTAGCGTCTGAGTTCAGCGTCCTTGGTCGACACTAAGCTTTGAATAAAAAGACCTTAAAGTTGTTGGCCACAAGGAGGATAGTCCGAAGTCGTCACAGTGTCTATTTACGACTGAAGCAAATGTGATGTAATCTTGGACTTCTTTGCGGGACAGGTTGATGCATTTTCATCTTTTATGAAATAAGCTCATTTTTTAAGAGTATAATTCCATCAAAGATTTCAAAAGACAATTCGCTCGTCTGTTTAGGGATGATGTAATCCACGAACTTATATTCCACGGCTCCCAATTGTTGTAACTGGATCCGACGGCTCAGGGAATCGAGTTTAAATTCCCGGGGTCCTACGCTCTTCAATTGCCTACCACGTAACATCAGAGAGATCACGAACTGCAAAACAGAATCGTTCAAGTCGGCGCTGGATACCTGGCTGAAGTCTGTACCAGACGAACCTCAGATCCCCGGTTATACCGCTATGAGACGCAGTGAATCCAATAGCGTACGCCACATGCTTGTCTGTGTAAAGAGGGACAGCGAAACGGTGCAGCGGTCTATTGATTCGACGCCGCCTATACCGTCCCAACTGGAGGCCGCTTGCCGCAGTGACCTTGGAGGGCTCTGACCGCCGAAAGACATCACATAAATCTCACACAAAAAATAAAAGACGAACCTTCATCTGCTCACTTCATGACTTGCAATCAATTCTGAACACGTCACCAAATCTGTGAAAATAAGCTTCAAAAGTTCACTCCTCTTCAGGACGATAGTGAAATGTTTCTAATGCTGACCTGAGCGGTTTATGAAAAAACATTCTGGTCTTACCCGTTGCTGTCTTTCTTCACTTTAGTTAATAGTTTCAATTTTTTCTATGCCTGTGACTGTATTTCCAGTATTTTTTTCGCTGAATTGCCTTCTTTCCGCTCCTCTTTCTCTTTTTTTCTTCTCTTTGTTTCTGTAATTCTAAAGTCTGAGTCTGCCGTAACCGTATCATTTCAACTAGTTGCTTTGAAAGTTCCATTTTGAAAAAAAAAAATGGATAGACTCACCAAATCTATGTCTAAGAAATGATAACCAAAAAACCCGCGACTTTACGGAGAAAATATGCCAAATAAATATTCAAGAAGAAAAAAACACACGTGCATGTGGTTTTAACAGAAAGAAATGTTCAATTTTTCACAGAGGCACTTGAGAATTTATTTTAACTCTCTTGAGAAAAATAAAACGAAGCATTTTGTCGTCCACAAGAATTCAGTACAATAAACCGAATTGAAATCTGTCCGTAACAAAAAATCCAGTCGAGTATTCGCGTTGTTGTCCTGAATTCTCGCAATGGAATGAATGCGGTTTCAACCCGTAGTAGAGCTGATATACATCCCCCCCTTTTTTTTCGTTGTTTTACCGAGAAAAAGAAATTGTGCAGTCTATTGACAGAAATTTTGGGCCACAGTAAAAACGTTTTTAGCGAATATATACTATAAACTGAATATGGCTTCTTGCAAAATGGGTCAGCCCACAAGAAAATAAACTAGTTTCTTTTTTTCTTCATTTTTTTTCCTGTGTGTAATTAAAACAAAAACTGTTCACTTTTAACAAAAAAAAATAAAAGGCTTTAGGACAAAGAAAAAATTCTGGGGCAATAAAAAAAAATGTCATGCAACGTTAGAAATTAATTAGATCAATTTTTTAGCAATAAAAAGCATTGTATTTTTTTCCTCGCGGCATTTGGAAAAATAAACTTTTCCCAAGGTAAGGTCGTTTTTTGTTTAGTTTTTTTTGTTTTGTTTTGTTTTTTTGTTTTTTTTTTTGGGGGGGGGGTTCTGTCGTTGAAAACACTTTGTGGAGCCACTATTTACTCTTTCAAAGAAGATAGAAAATACGATTTTGTTGAACAGAAGTGATTTGCTTATTCAAAGGATCCTTGTGGGTCTTTTTTTCGAATCCATACGTCGCCAATGTTGTGATCCTGGTTAGGGGCCACAAGATTAAGGTGAAAGAGTCGTGGTGTTCACTACGGGCGGTTAAATTGCATGTGTGCTATTTGCTCGACGGCGGAAATGTCTGGCTTACATCCATATTATCATAAATATAGGGGGTTAACGAATCCATATTATCATAAATATAGGGGGTTAACGAATCCATATTATCATAAATATAGGGGGTTAACGAATCCATATTATCATAAATATAAGGGGTTAACTACCCCAGAACAATTAGAGAGATTGGTGTTGGTGTTTATATTAAAGTTTAGTTCTTTAAGGAATGTTGTCATTTGTTTTCTGAATTTATCAAGTTTGGACCCATAGCAGTTTCAAGAAAGGCATAGCCCGTCATCCCCCAAAGCGCCCGAATTCTTGGTTTGGGAATCTATTATTGTGTGAACATAAAATAAATAGTTCGATCAAGACATATGTATCCATAGTAGCATATACTCCCACCCATCAGTACATCAAATGGGTCCTCAGGATAAGATTTTTAAACTCATGATTTGTTCTATAATTGAAGAGAAGAATGTCTCTTGCGTGTAGAATAGTTTAATTTCTAAATCACTGATTTATATATGTGTTTATGCGAAGCTTGATCCTTGTTAAGTATTAAGTAGTGTTAATTATTACTATAATTATTTTTTCATACCTACAGACACTAGTGTTTCATCCTTCAGGAATCATCAGTGCCGGGAGTTATGATTACAACCGGTTGGAAGATTCGAACCCGGCCACAAATTTATCTCTGACTCTATTAGCAAGGAACAAACTACACGGCCAATGTTAACCGCGAGAAATACAGTTGAAATTAACATTTACCCAAATATCTAGATGGCAAAAGTGATCTTATGATTATAACTTCCTGATCTGCGCTCGTGAGCTTAAGTGACCGACTTTAATTTCAAGTTAGAGTGCTCAACAATTAGAACCGGATTCTTAAAAGAGGTGACATAAGTATTAATATGCTTATTTTATTTTTTATATAATATATATATATATATATATATATATTCATTTGTAAGTTACACTCTTCACATATATATATATATATATATATGTTTAAAGAAAAAATAGAAAAAACCGAATGAAATTATTAAAAAATCAACGTTTCGTCCTTGACTTAGAGGACATCTTCAGGATAATTGAAATAAAAATGTGATAAAAGAAAAAGTCATAGATCGTGCGAAAAAAGACAGTTTTTTAAAATCCAACCCATGTCGGGAAAGGACGAATATGTGTGCGTATGGGAAGGTTGTTTGATGTCTATATATACAATTTTAAAATGCATTTCAAATAAATATGTACATTTTTTTTTTTTTTTTTTTTTTTTCTTTTTTTTTTTTTTTTTTTTCTCTTCTGCGAAACTACTCATTTTCCTGAAACATTCAAAGAAAAACGGCTAGCCAGGATCCACCCTGATACCTTGCTCTTTGATTATTATTTTCCCTATGCTAGGGGTTAAATGGTAGAAGCCTTTTCTTTGCGTAATAGTATTAGTATTCAAAATTAGTGCTGATTCTAAAAGTCTTCTTTTAGCTCTATCTATCACGTATTTAATAATTTTCGCTTGATCTAAATTAAATGAGTGATCGTGTTCTGCACAATGGCAAAAAAGTGCATTTAGGGCGTTACCATTCCTCATATCTCTTCTGTGCTCGTTAAGTCTTAATTTCAATTTTCGTTGTGTTTCACCTATGTACGCTTGTTGACAGTTGTTACATGGGATGGAATATATACCGGCATCGGATATATATATATATGTGAAGAGTGTAGCTTACAAATATATATGTGAAGAGTGTAGCTTACAAATGAATATATATATATATATATATATATATAAAATAAAATAAGCATATTAATACTTATGTCACCTCTTTTACTCTTTTATATATATATATATATATATATATATATAAAAGAGTAAAAGAGGTGACATAAGTATTAATATGCTTATTTTATTTTATATATATATATATATATATATTCATTTGTAAGTTACACTCTTCACATATATATATATATATATATATACATATATATATACATATATATATACATATATATATACATATATATATACATATATATATATATATATGTATATATATATATATATATATATATATATATATATATATATATATATATATATATATATATAATGCATTCTGGAGCTCCAAAGTTCGCTTGTTTTGATATCACCCCAACTTAGTAGATCTTCAACTTTTAGAATTAAACACACAAAAGATAAGAAACTTTACTTTTCGAATAACAATCGAATTTTGATAGACCAAATCTCTTTTAGTTTTGTCACGCGTTATTCATGGAAATAGAATTATTTAAAGTCTTTCTAAGCTAAGTTGCATTTCATTTTGCAAATTGGTGTAGATATTCTTGAGTGGCAACGTCTCTTTTTACTGATTTGAATTCTCTAGAGACTTATCTTAAAAAAATAGAAATATTTTCTGCGTCAGAAAATGTTACTATGGAAATTTCATAAAGTTAGAATCGGGTATGGTTACCGAAAAATATCTCTACAAAGTTACAAAAAAACTCAAGAATTAAGACAAGAAATTTTCAGGGTAAATTCTTTCTGCCACTCCAGTACCCTGCCCGTTACGCATATGAGAATGTTATCAATTGGAAATTAGGAGCAAGATTAGCAAAGGATGAAATGTAATATGGTGTCCTTACGAAAAGTCAATCGCCACTCTGAAAGTATTTTGGCATTTGGAGAGGGGAATATTTGGTCGGTGACGTACTTGTCAGTTTAATCTTGATAGATTAAATATTTGGATCATTTGGATTCTCGTCGTTTCGTCCGATGTAACCTTCGACCTTCTTCGTGTATATCTTACCGAACTCGGGAATCTTTCTATTGAATTCGGGAATCTGTGCAGAATTTCGAGCAGAACCCGTTATTGGAACTTTCAATCTCCAGAAGAGTGTAACTTACAAATTAATTTACCAAATGCTTTATCCACTACGCCACGGCTCCTTGCAAGCGACACTCAAAATAAAATTAGGAATTACTTAGGACTTCTATCCGACCATGGCTAAACGAACGAGAGCACGTTACACATATGGATTAAAGTTCCGTTTAAAATTCGGTGCAGATTCCCGAGTTCGACAGAAAGATTCACGGGTTCGACAATATACACCTGAAGAAGGTCGGAGCTTACATCAGCCGAAACGTTGTGTGAATGACACTTAAGATGAGAAGCGTAGTTCGAATAATTCAAATAACTGAAATTATCAATCTTCATGTCAAATTTTCAGAAAAGTAATGTGGGAAATATTTTGTTTATCTTGTCTAATTTGCTGGGGTTGGATCATTCTAACGCTCTAGAAATTAACTGACTCCTGATGCAATCATCTACCTACATAAGAGTCAGATAGGGACTAATATAGAGTAGTACTGCTATATCTAGGGAAGGGCTGCTCAGAGCACTATCTTGCTTGACAAATTGACTATCGAATAACAGATTACTACTTCCATACTCTAAAGAGAAAATATGTTACTAGTCTTTCCGTGCTCTACTGATTTTTATCAATGAAAGGTGATCGACTGAGCTCCAATCTTTTGTATCTTCTTAGAAAACATTCTCAGCAAGAACTCTCATTCTCTCACAACTGAAAAAGAACTTTACTTTCTATTTTAGCATGCCGAGCGTCAAGCGAAATTACCATGTACAGATTTTTTTTCTCTAAGGAACGCGCTTTCATGATACTGCTTACCCGCAGGCTACAACATGTTTTCATGTTTTCAAATGCAATTTTTACGAATGCTTATCATAAACCGCCCTTATGGGCCATCAAATTTTGTTCATTTCATTTATTTTCAATTCTTTCATGACATTCATCATCATCCAACTGACAATGGCATCCATCTTTTTTACTCTTATTTTTTAATCGATTTTGGTCTTGAGAATTAGTAGACAATGTCATTATGCGTTTGTCTTTAAGTGTGTTTTTGTTGGTATTTGCATAGAATACCTTGCACCTATTCGGTCCAATGAAGCTATCCTTTCCGGCATTACACCGTTTTCGACAGGTAGAGGATGAATTTATCGTCGGTTACCGAGGTGGGCCTCAACCGATAAATACCAAAATGTTCGATTACGGCAAGTGTACCCGTTAAGAGCGCCCCCATACACTATGTAAAAACTTTCACTTATGGAACAATATCGCAGGGTTGCTTCTCAGCTGATTATAGCATTGTCGTTTTCAAATCTAATGTAAATGAGTTCTTGTTGAGTCATCCTCTTAAATAATAAACTCTACCCAAGTTCCGCTATTACCGAGCATCACAATCTATTCGACACTCATTAACCCTTATCCTAGAGTTGCTCTATGCTATGATAAGCGGTGACCTAGTAAAAAATCCGTTACCAAGAGCGCTGGAAAAGTAGTTGTCCCACTTCTGGCGCAATCGTAAAGCAGGCTTAGTCACTGAAAAATGACGTCATACACGAAGTACAAGCAAACATCTATCGATAATGAAAGAGAGCTTTTTACAAAAAGTATAGGAAAACTTTGTAAAAACTTTTATTGAAAAAAAAATAATAAGGGACACAATTTATACTGAATCTGAACTTATTCAATATTGATTAAAAAAGAAAAACAAGAATGAATTCAAACGGAAAAGCTCTGGTTGTTAAATAATTTTGAAACCCGAAAATGAACGATAAATATTTTTTTAAATGAAAACGAAGCATAAACACTTTTTCAAATGAAAACAAACGATAAATATTTTTTTTATTTCAATGGAAACGAACTATAAATTACAAAAAATAAAACAATTTAAATTCAAACTAATAATTTAAATATAAATAAAGAAATATTTCTTTTTAAAATAAACTTACAAAAATGTCTGTAAACGAGTGCACTTGAACCTAAAATTAAAGTCATATCTTAATTAATAAGAAAATATACTTTTAAAAAAATATAAGACTTCACCGTATTTTCCCGGGAAAAAATGGTTCCTTTTTAAATGCACGCATCCGACTTATAAAATAATTCCCTATATTTTGGAAAAGAAAATGCAGTCACTTTTGTCCAGTTTTATAAATCCTTCGGTAATTTCTTGGAGAATTAAAACAAAAAATGACCAGCCCTTCGTAATAATCGTTTATCGGCTAGTACCTTATTCTGTGATGTCAGCAGGTCACGTAACATTAGTAGATAGGCCTGCTTTATGGTGGATGTGTCAGAGCACCTTTTCGTGCCTTGATATGATACAAAATCGGCGATGAAATGTAGTAGGTGATGTCCTTCTCTCATTACTATCTCTTCTTTTGGCGGAGACGTGTCGGTTCTATCTCTATTCTATCTTTCTTTTCTTAGCAAGTGCTCGACAGAGCATCAATCTATGTCCCCTCCCCTGTAAAACATTTACAACAAAAACTCGTTTAGCTATAACTACTGACAGCAATTTCCCCTACTCACTATCTTTGCCTAAAACTAAACTAAATGAGTTAAGTTTTCTTCCTAGAACTGCTTGCATTTGAAACAATGGCGCGGGGTTGTTTCCAACATGGTCGCTTTGAGTCTAATATAAACAAATTCTTGCTGAACTGTCTTTTTTAATAATCAAATTCTCCGAAATTTCAACCACTACCTATCATCACGGTGGTGTCTCACCGACAACCTGACACACATTAACCTTCATTCTCGAGTGATCTTCGGGCCTGAATAAGCGGTGATTTCCGTATAATATATATATATATATATATATATATATATATATATATATATATATATATATAGTAATTTATAAAATATATATGACGATTAACCTACACTGAATATTCTGCGTTTCATCCACTATAGGATTCGTCAGGCTTATGCGCGAATTTTGTGGTTGCTTCTTGTTTTTATATATGTTGAGGATTTCTAGTTAGCAATCAGCTTTCTAGTATCCACCGCGCCCCCTCCTATCAACCAATGGGCATGCATTTTATCGAACAAAGGATCTGTTTTAGAACTAGGTTAGTGGTTTAAGGTAGATCTTTTCCTTCCTTTTTTATATATATATATATATGTGTACACACATACATGTACATATATATACATATATATATATATATACATATATGTGTGATCGTTTATGTATCGCGAAAATCCGTCGCCTCCGTCGAAAGTTTTAGGCAGACATTCAAAGATACATACATAGATTTAAACAGATTTTTTCGGTTTATAATGTGGACAGTCTAGATTGGAGCAATTGCTTTCTTTTTTAATTGTCCCAGTCCAGAAGGATTTCCCATTACTTGACCTAGAACAGAAAAGATTAAGTGTAGTACAAAAATAGATACTACACTCTATTTCTTTGTTGACTAAACTGTGAAGTGTGTATATTATTCTTATTAAGTTGCCTTCCCTACGAGGACAGAGTTAGGCATAAGGTTGTGTTAGTATGAAGGAAAATCAGCTTTTAACAAAAAAAGGGAGCACTCTCTATTGGAACCAAAAGTAAAAATTGCCTCAGTCTAAACTGACAACAGAATAAATCAAGTGCGGCATCAGAACAAATATTAATTATTGGAAATTGTCGGAGTTGCGTTAATGGAACTTTGTTATTTTGATTGCCCGCGAAGATACGAAGATTTACATTAAAATTGCGATGAATTTGAAAACTAAAGAGAACCATAAAATTACGAATAAAGATTCATATTATTCGAACTACTGTTCTTAGCTTGAGTTTTATTTTCACATTTCGGCTGTATCTTGTTGTACTCGGGAATTGTTCTGTTGACAATGAGAATTTGCACGGTATTTCGAAATACGAAATGCAATTCCGAATTAATTAGGACTCTACCCGGTTGTACCTGACGGAACGATACTATGTTATCCCGTAGATTAAATCTAAAATAAATATTAAATAAAGGGTTTCGTTCGAAATTCTGTACAAATCGACATAATCAAATCGACACCCTGAGTTCGATAAGAATAAGGTATAATAAATAATATCCAAAATGATCCAAACAATAAGAATTATCAATCTCCATGTCAAAAAATTAGAAACAATATATATATATATATATATATATATATATATATTATCATTGTTTCTAAATTTTTCCGCATATTTTATTTAAATATATATATATATATATATATATATATATATATATATATATATATATATATATATATATAGAGAGAGAGAGAGAGAGAGAGAGAGAGAGAGAGAGAGAGAGGGGGATTTAAATAAAATATACGGAAATTTCTCGAAAGCTCTTTCGGCTATCATGTCTTCAGGTGAAAATCGATAACAAGTGAAACAATATAATTGACGAAATTAAAGAACACTAAAGGGAAATTCATATATGCCAATAATTGAAAAATAAAACGATTTAAACGTCTCTTCACTAATATACCGTTAGATGAGACTATACATATTTGTACTAAAGCGTTTTATGGCGGTCGCCTGACTTCTCCTCGCTCTTCCAAAGAACTATTTACTGAACTCATTGTAAGGTGTATTAAATCAGTGGAGTTAAGCTTCTCTGATTTTATATACTGTCAGGTCGACGAGGTTTCAATGGGGAATCCGTTGGCCCCCAACTTTAGCTGATATTTTTGTCGGTTACTACGAATCCTTTCTGTTTAATTCTGAACAATACCTACCACATATTTCAGATATGTTGATGACACTTTTGCTGTTTTCATCGCTAAGTGAAGCGACAGCATTTTTCAATAGATTAAACTCTCTACATGGAGCTCTGATGTTCACTATGGAAAGTGAGAAGGACAATTTTCTTCCCTACTTGGATATTCTTGCTGAACGTTCAAAAGATGGCTTTCTCACTACCATTTATAAGAAGTCGACTTTCACTGGCTTGTATGTGAACTGGTTCTCTTTTGTACCTAAATCACGTAAGGTCGGCCTAATTTATACACTGGTACATAGAGATCTCGTGATATGTTCATCTAACAGATTAGTCTCCGAACTTGATAAGATCAGGGAAATATTTATCAATAATGGTTATCCATTGGACCTTATTGACGATTGCATTGACAAGAAGGAAAGTTTAGATCTGCGAAATGTCCGGTTTATTTAAAACTACCGTGAATAGGAGACAAGAATACTAAATTGCCTAAACAGATTGTTAGAAGTGTTTCTAATTGCTTCTACTCTGTTTCCTTGCGTTTGGTATACACTACCAGACTTGCTTTACCTTCTTTTCGCTAAGATAGTTTGCCCTACACTCAAAATAGTAATATTGTTTATCAATTTAAATGCCAGTGCAATGCTGGTTATGCCGGGCGAACATCTTTGCATTTGCTAACTCGTATAAACCAGCACGTTACATCTAAAATAAATAGGGGAGGGTAGGATCTGATAGAATCCCTTCTTCTGCAGCCTTGGACTTTGCTTTTGGCGAGCATTTGGTTGACAATCCATGCTGTGCCGATAAATATCAACAAGAGTGGTTCGAGCTATTACACAGAGCAGACTCCAAAAATCATTTAAAGATTCTGGAGTCTTTTGAAAATCTTCTTTATGCCGAAAAAAGGAGACAACAAAAACGTCATTTCTCTTTGGGGAATTTGACCCAATTTCCCTCGTATTTATTTTTGTCCCCTCGTTGTGCCAATTTTAGCCGTTTTTAAACGCCGTATATACAGATTTAAATCTTCCATTTTAATCGTTTTTTTTTTCAATTCTTAGCACATCTGAATTCCCCTTTGTGCTCTTTAATTTCGTCAATAATATTGTTTCCCTTGCTATCGATTTTCTCCTGAAGAGATGATAGCTGAAAGAGCTCTGGAGAAATTTCCGCATATTTTATTTAAATCTATATATAAGTTTTGTACCTCCAAACATTTACACACACACACACACACACACACACACACACACATATATATATATATATATATATATATATATATATATATATATATATATATATATTGTAACTCGGATATGGGAGACTTCTTCTCCGATCAATACACCTCTCTTATATTCGGGTTACACTATACATTAACACAGGCTCTATAATCCTTTTTCTTATAATCGGATTTCTTATATCCGAGTTACACTGTATATATATATACATATATATATATATATATATATATATATATATATATATATATATATATATATATTATTGCATTGGCATGTTAGGTTAATATTTTTCAAACATGTTTATATCGTTGTTTCTAAATTATATATATATATATATATATATATATATATATATATATATATATATATATATATATATATATATATATATATATATATATATATATATATATATATATATATATAATAGAAAAATAAACTAAAATATAGACTACGACTGCAGCGATGGAAAGCGGCGACAGTGGCCGTCAGCAAAGTCGGTTAATGGCTTCAAACACGGCGAAAAAAGCGTTGGAAAAAAAAGACCAAAAAAAAGAATGCAAAATCGGGTGCGTCGTCATCGCCATTACATGTTGGAAGGAACGTGGCGGGAGATCGAGCGAGACAAGTATTTCCTCACCGAAAGAACAAAAAAGGGCAAAGGGTAAACTTGTCGGCGCGATATGTTGACGATGCTTTGAAGATGCCGACTCAGGTCACACATGTTTTTGAACCGGGTGCTCCACCGCCTAAATCCTACTTAATATTCTCAGACATATTTTGCGATTTGACATGATGACCGAGGCTCGTCGGATTTCCATAAGAACAAAATCTGTTTGTCACATGCATTAGTCATCAATTATTATTTTCTCCTTTTTCTTTTTCTTCTTTTTTTTTTATTCACACAAAACAATTCTTAACTCTATGTGCGCTGTCGTATGGAGATGGTGACTCAAGGAACAATAATTTTGACGCTATTTATATTCCGAGGAAGTTAGATCTATCGGGGAAACCTTTACCTCGTTCGCATAAAATGTAATGCGATCGTCGTAAAAGTGCGATGGTAAGTACAATAAAAATATCCACTTCCATCTGTATATCTTCGTGATATGTTCAATAATCCCTCCTTCCTTAGAGTAACATTTTCCGATCTAGAACAGTCTGTCATTGTTTTTTGTTTTTTGTTTTTTGTTGTTTTTTTTATTCCAAAGATACGTCATCGGCAATCAGTCCGATGTTTTTGGACCATTTTTGAGTACGTAATAACCTTGTATACTTCTGCGCAGTTCTCTCAAAGATTCACACTCCCAGACTTTATCTTCTCTCTTTGATGAAATTGTTATTTTATTGCTAATCGCCTGAAGCATTCTTACCGAGGGATGCCGAGAGAGTGTCTAGGGCATTGTTTTTAGTTTGTTTGTTTGTTTGTTTGTTTGTTTGTTTGTTTGTTTGTTTGTAAGCTAGAGTGCACATGCCTCATGTGCGCTGGCTTTTGAATTCTCGGCTCCTGGGCTTCTGTTACATATTTCTCAGAGGTCAATACCAAGGGAGGTAAATGCTTATGTTTTCCCTCATTTTTATTTGTGGTTCATTTGTAACAGAGCGCATATGAGCGCGTATTAAAATATCAGTAACAGCCGAAGGATAGATGTCTAGCGAAGGCACCAGTAGCAGCAGCCGTTTTAGGACTATTCAAATTAGAAAGTGTGCGCGGGCTTTCGAAGGAAAGGACAGCATGTGGTCGAGGGAAGGAGCAAAGGACGAGTGAGAAAGACGGACGTGTTAAGTCGAAGGTGAGAAATTGCTGACTATAGCCAGCGTGAGGTCAGGAGAGAAAAAACATACGATTGAGATGGACGTGTGGCTCTGTGATAGCAGCGAGAGACTTTTAAGCTGGTGTCGAGACGGCAGGGTTTTGTTAATCTCATGGCACATGAAATGAACAGTAAAAAAAAAAAAAAAAGATAAGAAGCATTTTTTGAAAAGTAACCGTAATAAATAATAAATGCTTTTGAGTAAAACGGGGGGGGGCAGAGTCGAATTTATTTATTTTTGTTCGTTTGTTCCTTTGCGACGGTACTGGACAGCGTCGGGTCCGAAAGAGGTTTGAAGTGCAACGAACACGCTTTTACCGTAGCGGTCACGTTACATATTTATGAAAACTAAATAAAAAAGAGCGAAATGATATGACGAATAAATCTCTAAATTGATTAAACACTGATTCGAGAAGTTTAAGAACAGCATGATTTTTTTCCTATGTATTCGTTATTTTATTATTTTTTCCGCGGGGTGCTACAGCGATTGATAAAATGAAGAAAATGGGCAATAAAAACAAAAGCTGTATTTACACAAGAGTTTATTTAGCAACAGTTTGAGTTACAAACTACATTATTTTCCAATTTAACCACCGACGGCAAAGACAACCCTCTTAAGGCAGGTGCAAAACGAGTCACATGCTTTTTTCTATAGTGACAAAAGTTTCCAAGTGGTAGCCGTCAGAAAGTCTACTGAGTTCTAACCGTGCGTGTTCGCCTTGGCTTCGATTGCGACCCCCCAGAAATAGTCAAGGTTATTGCAGTCAGGTGAGGAAGAGGTCCACAATTCTGGTACAAGTGGTGAGGAACATTGTTTAGCCGCTACGCCTGGATAGTCTTGTCTACTAGAAGACGTTGAGGCGTCCGGCGGCAATCCCGTTCATCCAGAGTTTCACCACGCTACTTAGCGCCCTCTGGTGTTTCGTTTTACGCATATAACATTTATTCATGGTTGTGACTTCTTCTGCTCTCGGAATGCACGCCGTTTATTTTTTTGTGATTACTAAGGCTATGACAAGAGAATATTCTTTTTATTATTTTGACTCTTGAATATATATCAGTTAATATTTGATATGTTTTTGGATAGAGTTATGTTCTTCTCGATTGATTAACTGTGTCTAACTGTGTCGGGTATATACTCGAGAGTCAAAACAATGATGAGAATATTCTTTTGTCATATCCCTAGTGATTACATCCTGTTAGCTTCTCTACAAATGCTTCTATGACTGTCGAATCCAGCTTGCAGACTCGAACTGGCTAACTAGTCTGTTCTCTGACTTGAACTGACCTTAACTTCCCTTTTCTCTGACTAACTCTACCTGTATATATCAAACTCTTCCTTTCTAACTATGACATTATCTGCAACGTAGCACAAAAAAATCAGTTACCTGATTTTTGTCACGTATTTGCTAGGTATTTATGAAAACTAAAATTCCTGTTTGTTTGTAATATTCTATTTTACCAAGTTTAAATTCCTGATACATATTTTAGCTGATATTTAATTTTTCCAAATTCTAAACTCTCTCGAAATATTTCGTTTTCATCAACATTATTTCTCTGTTGCATTTTTAGCATTCAAACATCTAGATTTAGAATGACAAGGATCATAATAATAATCGTCTAGGTTGCTTGGCAATGCCCGACAGTCCATAATATAACACATTATCTGACCTCGGGTCACATCTCGCAGCGGGAGGGAGTTAGATACAAGACGCATATACGTATAATCACGCACGAAGTAAGTGCGGAAATATTCAGTTTTGTTTCATTGCTCAGTCAATTCGTATTAATCAGCATGGGACGACATTTCAGTTGTCGGTAATGGTTTCTCCGATTCCTTGTAGAATCAAGTTATGGTTGCCAACATCCATAAGTGAAATTAGTGCTATAGAACCGACTGGATTCGAACTTGGCATGCTTGGGTCTTTGATTCACGTCGTTATCCACTTAATAACCGCCATCATTTTAGCCGTGACGAAACGTGACGGGAGACCTTGCAACGCATGCATGATAGTAAAACCTTGTGATTGATATCGTGTTTAGGTTTAATTTCTTTCGATATCGACACCCAGAGCAGCCTTCAATACTTACGTAACGTCCGTTTTTTTTTTGTTTTTTTTTTTGTTGTTTTTTTTAACTAAACACTGCCAAGAACATGTTAGAAAAAAAGGTGAAACTATAGCAGATGGCGACAGTAGTGTGCAAACGATTGCTGGATGATTCCAGTCATCAAAATTGGGAAGAAGACATCCAATCATATTCGAACAACCTTTTGTTTAATAATATTTTTCAGTGCGCGGACTTATACTTGTCATTAGGGCATGCAATCAAAGAGTTGATCCCGAAAATCACCAAGACATCACCAGACCTTTGTGCGTCACGAAATATGTACTCGATATTTGGAAACAAAGTGGCAATCTAACATTAATATAAGGTTTTATGACATCACAAGACTGAGGGATTATCACCCAAAATGAGCTACTCGAGGGTCTTTTCAACTCAAGAACTAAAATGTTGAATAGTGACGAAGACGAAAGTGGTCTCATTAAAACGATCGACTTGTTGTGTTCCAAAATTTATTTTTCTACATCGTCACTACCATTCTCAATGCACTTTTGCCAGCCTCTTTTGATGCATTGGTCGTGAAAGTTCAAAGCACGCTTTGTTAAACAAATCTCTGTCGCCATTCTGACATCGACGAACCCATTTCCTAACTGTGTTTACATCAAATGCATCGGCTTTGTAAGCGTTCAACAGGCGCCGATGAGTGTTGATCAATCCTTTCCGCAGGGGGGAATTCGATTATGCATCTCTGCTTCTGACGCACATCCAGGAGTTGGAATCTCACACCGTCAATATATTCAATAAAGATAGGCGAAACTTTCAGGTCATAAATGTATAAGTTCAGTCATCATAACAACTTTGCAGTTTGCAACCCCCTCTGATCCATTCAAGCTAAATAAAAAAAATTGGAGGCATTACTTTTTGAATGCCCTCCGAATTTGAATAAAATATGTTTTCGACTTCCTTCCTACCTACAACCGCAAATATGAAAAATCGGAATCAGGAATGACGTCATTCAAAACATACTAGCCAAGATAAACAATTTGCTTTTACATC
Source organism: Euprymna scolopes (assembly GCF_053919585.1). Classification (NCBI taxonomy): domain Eukaryota; kingdom Metazoa; phylum Mollusca; class Cephalopoda; order Sepiida; family Sepiolidae; genus Euprymna; species Euprymna scolopes. Next base: position 15,459,915 of record NC_136500.1, read on the forward strand.
GAAAGAAATTAAGACCAAAAAATAATTTGCCATTAATATCGCTTTCATGTATTTATAAAATTGGACCACATTTGAATCCATTAATGTATATAGAAATCCACATTTACTGCAGGTTTTCTCCATAACGGAACTAACCATGACATACACTCTATTCATAAAATACTTTTTTTTTTGTTTGTTTCATATCGATAGTCAATTTGCTATAATTTCCAAATGTAGCAGATCACAAAGGCTAGCAACCATACAGAGAATCCTTGCTTATTACTGACTGAAAATGCGATGTTGCTGAACAAATTGTTTGTTAATGAGAACTAAGAGAAACTAACGCCAATGGTAAAGCATACAAATCATTTATCTTTTAATAGCGCACTCAGATACGAACTAAAGACTCTATTGGTAGTGGTCATACATTCAAATCGCGTTCGGCTATGTACTACAGAAGCTAATATTAGCGGTCACATATTCATATCGTATTTTACCACGGACTACAGAAGTTAATTTAATAAGTCACACATTCAAATCATGTTCAGCCACGAACTACAAAGGCTAAATTTAGCGGTCACACATTTAAATCGCGTCCTTCTACGAACTAGAAAAACCTAATGTTAGTGATTACACATGCAAATCGCGCCTTGCCGCGAACTACAGAAGCTAATATTAGTAGTGGCACAATCAAGTCGCATTTTCTAAGGAAATACAGAAGCCAATGTTAGCGGTTGCACATTCAAATCGGATTCTACCGTGGACTACAGAAGCGTGTTCTAGTGGTCACACATTTAAATCGCGTTATATCATGGACTACAAAACCCAAAAAAAAACTGTTGGAAGGACACTTTCCAACATGAATTCGGTAGTGAGGATGATGCTATACAAGTTTTAATTTATCCAAAAGACCAGGAGATTTCACATTTAACGAAACAGTGGCGCAGTTGACATCAGCTATAATTGTTTAAAATTGTTTAAAATTTTAAAAATAATAATGACGATGACTTATGTTAGCGAACACATATCTAAATTAGGTTTTGTCCCGGAATGCAGAATCTAATGTTAGGGGTCACACATTCAAATCCTGCTCTGCCACGAAGTACAGAATCTGGTTTTAACAATATAAATCATGTACTGCTATAGGCTGAAAAAAAAAACAACTAATGTATGCGTTCACATATTCATTCAAACCGTGTTGTTACAAACCACAAAAAACTAATGTAATTCGTCATACATGTAAATGACTACTGTGAGCAAACTTCAAGTCTTAGAAGTTGTTGAGAAAATCGAGTACGCGCTGTGCGTTTCTACACCCCCAAAAAATATGACGAACGGAATAACACCATGACGTTCCTCTTTTTTCTAGAAGCGGATATGCGCCAGCAAATCTTTATTTCTGATTCGCTCATCAAGCAACAAATCAACGATTCAATGCTTATCTACATTAAATGTTTTCATGAAGATATTTTCCCCGTAGGAGTTAGTTGCGTCTTAGTTTTTCTTTTTTCTTTTGAGTACTATCTTATAATCTTCATATTAACTGGTGACAGGATTCAATGTAAAAACATTATACAAATGTACGCGTTCATGTCCGTACATACATATATGTATGTGCGTGTGTTTGTGTGTGCATGTGTGTGTGTTATCATCAATTCTCATGACGTCAAATGTTTAGCGTTATTCATATGTTATAAGCGGAAATAAAGGGAAATAACTATAAAATATTAACGTTGACTCCCCTGGCAGATAAAACGGGCCAAGATAGCAAACTCACATTATTTACAATACATCCTTGTAAAGTTATTTTTTATTGTTAATAAATAGTTTCATACTTATACGAAGTGTTTTTGCTAATTCTTATTACCAGCAACAAATCACATTTTTACGAACACAACAAATTGGTGACGAGGTCGAGATAATTGACTATTTAAAAAAACATATTTTCCTGTTACCTCATGGTGCCTTAAAAAAATTCTAACAAATATTTTCCCTCTCCTCGGAGAATTTTTTAGGCAAAAACGAAAGCAAAATTAATTATTTTCATTACGGATCTTTATTTGACGGACAAAATCTTTCGAAATCATCAAGAACAATTTCTACAGGCACAGAACAAATTAATTAAGATAATTTAACACAATTTCAAACAGATTTCGGTGGTTTCAACCGTAAGATTGAATTGTTTTGATAGCAAATAAAATAACTTAATTTCAGCTTAATCCTGAGTTCAAACAAATAATCACTGTTTGGTTTAACCGTTGGAATGACACTTTCCAACATGAATTCCGTAGTGAGGATGGTGGCTGGAACTTACATTGTTTACTTCAATAACTTGGTACAACAGAACATCAACACTACACAAATTTTAATTTACCCAAAAGACCAGGATATTTCACATTTAACAAAACGGTAGCGCAGTTAACGGACATTTCATCATTATTTACATGAGCTATGATTGTTTGAAATTAAAGAAAAGTGATAACGACGACTTTGTTTATTATTCTGGAATTTTAAATGTACAATTTTTCAACAGTTCACGGTATGGGCACACGGACATATTTTCCGAGAAGAATAACCGTAACCAGGATGAATACTTCACAGTCAAGGGGCAAACTCTATATAAAAATGTCATAATGTCTCCAGAAATCAACATCGAGTTCAATTTTTGTCACTTTTAATGTAAATTTTGAAGCTTATAGGAAATGTATGCTTGCTGAGAAAAACAACAAACCAGTGAATTTTCAATTTGATACCCTTTCAGATATTACATGATATATGGGAGTTGGGAAAACCAATTCTTAAGAATACAACCCATGTTGCTTGTAGTGCATTGAGCAACAAGAAAAACTAACTATTCAGCTAATATTTAATGTATTTTTAAAGAAAATAAGTTCAAGTGTGTGTGCCATGTTTCTGATACATCAAACATGAAGCTTCTTTGTTTAACTTTTATTGAAGAACTTGATCCTTTCAATTTTCCCACAAACTCAATTTTCAATTCTTTTCATATTAATGCTGCAGAAGATGCTGAACACATTTAAAGAACACACTTAAGGCAAAGTTCAGCAATGTTTTTTAATAACATCTTAGAGGATTCGACATTCCCATCCCGTCGCGGTTAACCTGACGAAGGTCAGAGGAATAATTGGCTGAAACGTGTAAACAACAACTAAAAGATGAATAGTCCAAATAAAATATACAATTTACTCATCTCCAAAATAATTCCAAACTAATTCAATAACATCTTGGATGTTGAACTCAAGTTTAAGCGACTTTAAAACTGAAGTCAGCTGCAAAGCAAGTCTTCAAACCAAAGCATCCTTTTTTTCTTTTTTACGTGGGGTGTCACTACTTATCAAGGCCCGGTGGCCACTCTATATACGGAAATTCAGCTATAGTAGAAAAAGAATTGGACTTCCTTCAACAAGTAGAAGTAATCCATCTTAAAAGTTATTCATCCTGAGTAACACTTATTGTCATTATGAAAAAGGTTAGTGTTAAGATACACCTATGTGTGGATTGATCCACCGGATTAAATAACACATTAGTATCCACTACCTGTATCCGAAGATTTGTTCTCAAAACTCACCGGTGGAACTTGTTTTGCAAAAACTTGACATTGTAGATACATATCTACAAATGGAAGTTTATGAGGATTCCAAAAGTTTTCTCACTGTAAACACCCACAAAGGATTATTTCAACAAACTACAAATGCAATGATCACAGGATTGCTAGGAGTTTCTACCTACATTAATGATATTACCGTTACAGGCACATCCCAAGATAAATTTCTGCGTCGCCTAATTTCTGTGCTAGATCGAATTTAACAATATGGAGTTCATTTAAAACAGAGGCTCCTTCAGTCATTGACAGACTATGGATAACCACGAAGGGGCGCATGCGCGTGAGGTTTTTGTGGCAGAAGGTAATCTCCAAACACATCTCTCCTGAATCGACATTGTTAAATACCAGTGGCAAGTGAAATGTATGTACGGGACGACTGGAAACAAATTCTGAAATAAGAGGAGAGCACATATAGCGACTAGAATTCCCAAATGGTCACCCATCTGGTACTAATCAGGCTCAACGTTGCTTAACTTCGATAATTTGACGAAAACCAGTGTGTCATTTAAAGCCACACAGATAGAAATTCTTCCAAACTTTGGATTTTTATTTGACAAAAATAGTCGAAAATCAGATCTGGATAATATTCAGACAACAAATCACATGGCCTGAAGGGATGATTCAACACTACGACTCTTTCTGGACCTTGTAAGTCATTACGGTCTTTTCTTACCAGAACTGTAACCGTTACAGTGGCTTCTTAATAATCTTTTACAAAAGGAGACAAGAACACGCTAAGAATATTTTGAGACACACAAATCACTGCTTCAAGAACCTAACAAATATTTTTGGTTGCAAGAAAGGCGTTCCATACAGCAAGCCACTTACAAAGATTGGCAACTATGCTATTTGGATTACAACTTTTCCATAAAGTACCAACCAAGCAGCAAAATTGGCCAGGCAGATGTGTTATCAAGACTCATTTCTTCTCATTAAAAAGCATAGGAAGACACCATCATCGCTGCTATATCTGTGTAACTTGAAGTTATCTCTGGACTTGTTTCCACGGTGTCACTTCGGAGATGATTCAAGAAGCTACAGCTGCATTATCAGAGTTCTAAATTTTCATTTCACAAATTAGCCAAAAACATGCATTGATCAACAACTTCAACTAGTTTTTTCAGCAAAAACCTTCTTTATCCCAGATGGAAGGAACTCCCCTTTTCGCTAAATGTGTTGTTATTTCATTCAAACTCAAGAACATAATGCTGAAGCAATTTCATTATGGACATCGGATGAAAACCTTGGCACGTGTGGCCAAGCATGGACAAGCAATTAGAAGAAATGGCAAAGAGTTGTACCAAATGTCAACTGGCTGTAAAATCTCCTTGGAAAACATGCCTTACTTCTATTTCAGATGAATGATACTACTTCTAATTAAACCGTAAAGAAACTATAAGAAACATTTAGCAGGTTAGGCGTCTCTTCAAATTTAGTTTCTGATAATGGTACCGTATTTATACCAGCAACATTTTCCGATTTCTGTAAACAAAACAGTATTCATCACCTCATATTGCAACTTTCCATCCACAATCAAATGGACAAGCTGAACAGTTTATCTGCATATTCAAGAGATTACTCTTAAAGTTAAAATGGGAATGAACTAGAGAGATGAAGAAAATATTTTTATTAGATACAAAGATACCCGAAATCCAAATTGCCCAAATGGAAAGTCTCCTGCTGAAACACTGATGAATGGAAAAATACGTTTACCAATGGATACTATTCGTCCATCATGAAATAATTCTCGCAAGAGAAACAGAACGATAGAAAACCAGTTCAATCGCCATTATGGAGCAAGGTTACTTCAATTTCTGCCTGGACATCCTGTATTGGCAAAAACCTACCGCAATGGTTAAAGAATGAACAGAAGGTCACATGATACTTCGTTCTGGTAATGTAATATATGTTATGGATGTACAATACTCTATTTAGGTCAGACAGGCAAATTATTAGCTTCGTTTCCTGTACCTTCAAAACTTCAAAAAAAAGCAATCAAATAACACAATGATTTCCTTTACTGTTTTTCAACCCTACAAGTAAATCCACATCAAATATTCTACAAGCATCTTATTTATTATTATTATTATTATTATTATTACTATTATTATTATTATTATTGGCTCACATAGAGCTTTCACACAAGTCAACAAAAGATCTGATTGGAGACCTGTGGTGTTCTCTGGAAGCTGAGTGACAACAAGTCTCCCAGACGTCCAGCTAATCCCACCTCTTTCGATAACATTTCAAATAAATTTGCGTTATCACAACAGCTTCTTACTATTGATTTCTCGCTGGTAGTGGGCATTGGTCTATACTGGAATTTGAGTGGCACTAAGCCTCCCCAAGGTTCCAGTTCTCTTCGCGCTTGTCCAGCGGAGGTCTGATCAACGCTCTCTCCTCGGCCTTTCCGTCCTCCTTGACCCTTCTCTGCTCTTTGGTGTCATTTTTCTTTTGGGAGGGGAACGGTGATGAGACAATTGGAGGGGATGTGTGATGGGGATTTTTTATGAATCGGTTTGAGTTAGTTCCCTTAGGCACGAACTGTGTTTTTTTTTTTTTCTTTTTCGGTGGGTATTAAAACTAAAAACTTTCAAGCATTATTTTTGGAATTAGTTTAAATAAAATAATTTCCGTGATTTCGCAATTAACGTTGTGGTCCAGTGAATTTTTATTTTAAAATAAACAAACAATTTAATTCAACTACGATTCTTTATTGAAAACAAAAACTTTTTTTTGCCATTTTTTTTCTTCACATTTTTTTGACATCGTAACTATTTTTTTTTCTTTTAATAACGCAATAAGTCATAACTCATTATTTTTATAACATAAACATTCGGTTAAGACAAATTCTATTTTGGTATTTTTGAAACTGAATTATTTACAGTTTGCTTTCGTTGCAACAGACCGTAAAGACAAATCTTTTTAGATTGAGGTAACATAAAAGAAATTCGCTTAAACTAAAATATAGTCATAAAAAGGTGCTCAATATCCGGAGAATAACTTCTCTTCGTATCCCTTATGCCGAAATATCTGGTGGAGAGTTTGTCACGTACTTCTTTTTTCGGGGGGGGGTAGAGGATTACATTTTCGTGTTTTCATTCGTTCTTTTATTTTTGAAATTTTTGTTGGGGTAACGATGGAGTTGGCATATAATAATGAAAAACTGCTCAATATTCTTAGTATAGCAGGTGTTGCGAAACCGAACTTCATGAACTGAAGAAGTCTGATTCTCAAATGAAAGATGAGAAAATAATTTGTTCAAAAAATAAAACATGTTAAGATTTAGGGGGAGGGGAAGGGGGTTATGTGATATTTAAACTCCAGACATTGAAAGCGAAGGCAGAAGGTGAAAGAAAGGAAGAAAAGGAAAAAGGGGGAAGAACAAGATCCAGTGTAATTGAGATTGCCAGTCTAAGTGGAGAGGAAAAGGGTTACTTACAGAATCATAAGACAAAGTGTGACCATAAATGAACTATCTAAAATGGGGGGAAGGGAGGGGTGTCAAAACAGAATTTTGTTCTGAAAAAGATCGAGGAGAAAAGTCTTGTTAATAAGAGAGTGGGATCTAGGAAGACATACTTTATGAGTATATTAGAAAATGTAATCTAATTCAGTACATACACATACATGGCAATTGTTTCGTCTTTACAGACGTTAGCCATCTAAATGGTCCCAACCAATCTAGTCATAGTTTTTAGTTTAATCGTCAGCGACACCCAAACCCCGTCCGTGGACCCGAAGATGACTTTTCAGGCCAGCATTTGACTTGCACAGTCTGCCACACATATGGCAGACAAAGTTGTGTTGAAACTTATTTCACTTCTGGCTCTGTTTTTTTTTTTTTTCAGTCTGCTCATGTCATGTTTTTGTTTTGTTTTGTTTTTGTTTTGTGGTTAATGTAAGCCTCACATTTCGAACTGTTCAATTCAATTGACAAAACTGACACATTGCCTTTCCGAAGATTTCTTTTGAGTTTAGTATCATCGATTTTTTCCCTCGCAAACATTTCAGACCCCCCCCCCCGCCTAACTTGCCTCCTCTATTCCGACCGGCATTTTGCCAGGTTCTCCCAGTTCTGAACAGGAATTTTGAAAGCTTTAAGATCGTCTTTTATTTTTTTTTTTTTTTGGAGCGATACTTTGGTCGATGTTGAGGACATAATTTTTAATGTGTCTGGCAATGACCTTACACTCGCCGTAAAACGGCTGCTTAGGCATATGCATACATAGACATATACATACATCCAGACGCATATATATACACGCATATATATATACATCTAGATATACATACACACAGTGTATATATATATATATATATATATATATATATATATATATATATATATATATATGTGTGTGTGTGTGTGTGTGTGTGTGTGAGTGCGCGTGCGTGTGTGTGTCTAGGTGGTTCAAAAAGTTCATATTTTGTGTTTTATCCTAATTTTTTTTTTTGCCGCAATTTTTTCCCATATTTTTAAAGTGGTGAATACAACTTGTGAGATTCTTTTGACACTAATATGGATTCAACAGGACGCTATACTACGCAGGAGCGGATCAGAATCATCGAGGCGTACATTGCCAGGAAATCAGTTCTTCTGACGTAACAACACTGCTGGAAAGATTTAGACGAGAAAAACGTACTTAGGAAAAGGATAATTCAGCGTATCGTGAAAAATTTTCGGGAGACAGAAAGTGTGACAGATGCTCACAAAGACCGCGGTGGTCAACATCATTGAGCCATAATTCTTGATAATATTTAAATATTACAAAAACACTTTTAGGAAACCCCCCCAGAAAATTAACAAGCTGTCTCTTCCAAGAAATTGGCATTCCGAAAACATCAGTTTCGATGTTCCTCCTCACAAATTTGGATCTTGTAAAGGTAAAACAATCGCAATAAAGCAAAACCAAAAGCATTATGTGAGGATATTAGTGAAATGATTGGATTGTTGGATTTTATTTTCGTAACGAGGCTAACTATCATTAAAATGAGTATATCAACAAACAGAATATGCATTTTTGCCTCAGGCTCAGTTCAATAAATATACTCATCATCTTCTTAGCTTACAGACAGTGGCTTTATGGTATAGCAATGGGCAAATTAGAATCGGATGAGGGTAGACACAAACTGTTATATTACACACATCCGGACGAAGATCATTCCTGCCCTGACAAGGTTTTAATTTCAATCAGATTTGAAGGATACAATCTCGCATCATTCAGTTATTACGTGGTGAAAAAATGTTTTTTCAAAGATCCCCACTGGTAAAAATTTGAGATCAAAACGCAAATAAAACTTTTTTGGAGCCACTTTGCATACATACATACATACATACATACATACATACATACACGAACACAGACAAACACACACCGATATATATATAGTAAGTTGTAAAATATATATGGCGATTAAGCTACACTGAATATGCGCATAAGCCTGAAGAGTTCTAGAGTGGATGAAACGCGGAATATCTAGTGTAGCTTAATCGCCATATATGTTTTATAACTTACTAACTAGATCTACATACGTATTGAGCACTTTTGAAGTAAATACTTAAAGTTTACGCATAAATATATACTTTCGTATATTAATTTTATGAGAGTAAATGAAGAAGTTATATATATATATATATATATATATATATATATATATATATATATATATATATATATATATATATATATATATGTATTGTGCATTTACGCAGCAGGTTTTCATTCAGACAAGTATTATTGAATAGCAGAGTGTGTTTTTGCTTAATGAGGTTTTTTTGTAGTTTTTTAACTTTTCGAATTGTCGTTCTTATTTCTCGGTCTAATCTGTGCAAGAAAGTTCCGTATGGATTCAGACGTTAAAAAAAATAAGAACTAAACACCCAAAAATAAACAATGTAAATTTTGAAATAGTAGTAACATTTTGAAGTGCCTGGGTACGTAACCATCCAATATATATACATCGTTTACAGGTTAGAACGGTAAAATTGTCGCCCTAAAGAAAACAACACTTACAGCTTTATTTTAAAACTTTTATTGAAAAATCAATTCAGATAACGTGATTATGTAGTAGATCTAATATCTATCCAATGTAGCCGCCTTCAGTCTCAGTCACCGCCTCGATACGGTTCCGGAACTGAAAACATGCCTTTTCCACAAGCGCCAGTGGAAGCTCGGCGAATAATCGGCGGATGGCGGCGATCGGGCTGGCTTTGGTGCTGTCTGAGGTCATGTTGGTGATGTATAACCAAACAAAGTAGGCCAGCGGGTTCATGTCGGAGGAGGAGGAGGAGGAGGGTACAAAGTCGTAGCACTCCTTCTGAAGCGATACCTGGGTTTCTTTAGACTTGTGAGCTAAAGCAGCCACCTGATTGCACCAGGGATCACCACACTTTTCAACACATCCAGGTACACTTTTGTGTTGACTTTCAAAATGTGAGGTGGCATGATGTAACCCTCACTTGAAACCTCACCAAAGACCATAACCGAGAGTCGTCCGATGAGTTGAGTTGTGCCCTCAAGTGTTGAACCATCCGGATTTGTATTTTAGGGTTGTATCGTGGATTATTTGGGTTATTCGAACTACTTTTCTCATCTTGGGTGTTATTTTCACAACGTTTTAGCCGACAAGAGAAATCTGGAGAAGGTCGCAGTTTACATTGTCTGAAATGTTGTGAAAATAACACTCAAGATGAGAATAATAGTCATAGGGACCCAAAATTTCAAAAACATAAGATCAAAATTGATTTCTCATTCATATTAAACTTTTCAGGTCAGAAACTCTCTAAGCTTTATCAGGTATATTCTATATTCGCAAATTCGTGATAATTCACGGAATTTTTCAAAATCATTGTTAGTTCTTTAAAAATTCAAATAAACAAATTCGCCGATGAATCAAGAATCGTTGCCACATCTTGACTGGTGTATCTACCACTAGTCTCTCACTCTTAGACAGGTCCAAAAAAGAGTTTCAAATTTAATAGATCCCGCATTGCCAGCCAAGCTCCAACCTCTCTTCTATCCCCGTAATGTCACATTCTATGCGTTTTTTACAAGTACTTTAATCGAATTGGCTCTGATGAATTCGTAGCACTTATGCCTCCTTAACGTAATACCTCCTACTAACCTAAACTAGTAGCAAAATCCTACCCCTTCATTGTTGAGGTCTCTAGATACCGGAAAGCCTTTTACTCTACTAGTTTCTTCCCTCGGAGCGCTAGACTTTTGAATTCCCTTCTTGTTTCCTGCTTCCCTGACTGTACTAACATACAGAAGTTTAAATGTAATGTGAAAAGGCATCTCACTGTTCAACTCCCTACAGTGCCCTGTTAGACATGATTCCATATAGTAGCTCGTCATATCCCAAGTGGCAATATGCCTTGTTTGAGGTGAACACTTCGATCGGGAAACATAGACGCATAAAATAATGGAAAATTCGGATAACATTTGATAAAATGCGCTTCATTTCATATCTTCTGCTTTTCAGGGCGGGAAAGGGGTAAGTTAAATAAAACAAATTCGTCTGTGTTTTTTTTTTAATTTTATTTTAAGATAAGAAAGGAGGAAAGTTCAAAGTGCAACTCCTAGACTTTTTGCCAAATATTTTGGGAATTTTTGCAATCGTCTGTTTTTCATCAGCGACTTTTTTAGATAAGAGAAAATGTGGAAAGAGTCGAAGCATACATTCCAATAAACACATATGCATACACGTACAGAAAGGGAAACAACACATACAGTCGCATACTTAGGCGTATCCACGCAAACACAGAGGTGCATACATACATACATACATACATACATACATACATACATACATACATGATGATTGCTACTTCTTGATAGAAGTTGGCCATCTCTTCAAGTTGATGTCGAGCGTTTATGTGCACGTAGATGACTCTTCCGCCCAACTACACTCTTGCATAATTGTTCACAGATATGGCAGGGCACCTTGCCAGTATTTGCTAGTTCTTGTAGATGGACTATATTATGCACATTCGAATGTCGTGTAAAACCGTTTGCAGATTTACAGACCAGTCTACGGATATTACAATATTTAGGTGGACTGGGTGGCAGCAAAAAATTGTTGGTCTTGTCTAATATTATGTGATCTTACATGATTCACTAAGCCAGCGTTAGACAGAAGAAATTTACCACAGATTGTGCATTTAAGATCTTGTTGAATGTCGGCAGGAACTGCAGATTCGTCATGCGTTCTGAGAGCATGTTTAATATTGCATGCTTAACACGCTTTTATTCAAAGTTTTTGCATATTCCAATGACTAATTTTCTCCACATTTCGAATTTCAGTTATTGACATCGATTTCCATCAACTTAAGGTTTTTCCTCGGCGCATCCTTAAACCTTTTTGTTAGTTTATGCTGCGGTCTCTTTCTTATGGAAAGCTCACCATGAAGCAGTTGTTTTGATATCCTATCATTCCTCATCCTCACTAAATGCCAACGCATTTAATTTTGATGATCCTCATTTTTATGCTATGAATGTTGGATTGTTCAAGGGCATCCATACATACAAATTTATGCGACTATCGATAATCGATCTGACATATCACATAAAATAACTAGTGTGATGTGACAGTAGCACCACCAGTATTTTTTAGGGTGTGGTAACACATTTTTCTTTCGGGGTGAGATTAGACCATAACCTTACTCAAGAGGTTTCATTTGTGCGAGTTTAAGGCGTCCGCCATTTAGGATGAAAGCACTACAAAAACTAGAAATACCATCGGCGACTGTTTCCTCGATGACGCTGATGCTGATACTCATGCTTTCGGTTGTAGTTATTCCACAGATCATCACTAATAAATAAAATACAATATCGAAGTTGGGCCTGAGTAGCAATGCATTTGACAAATCGATATTTGACTCTACCTAACGATTTCTTATATTTTTTAGCTATGTATCATGTTCCTTACACGAATATAATTTATTTCGATTTACCTTCTAACTGAAAATACTTATTCCGAATAAGAGTATCGTTAGAGTACAAACAGCTTGGTTTAATAATACCAATAGAAGCACGCACATACACACTTAATACAAAATAATAACCATCTCGTCTACTAAACTATCTATTGCTTACAAGTTGATCATGACACTAGGTAAAATATTTTCCTTCTAACTACCATTTGCTCGTGTGTTTACATTATATGTTACAAACGTAGATTATTTATATATTACACGTTTTAAGATTATTTTAAGAATAAAAGACCATTCCATGACTCATTAAGAACAAACTAACTTCACCATAGTGTGACTCTTGCCAATACAAAACTAGGTAGAAACGCATATTTATTCTGACAAACGACTTCCTGCTTTGAAAGTGACTCCTAATTTAAAAACCACGATGAAACTGTACGAGGGGCGCGCAATAAGTAATGTCTCTGACCCACATAACCCGTAGAGATATAAATCATTGCACATACAAAATTTCAGCTAGATCAGACAACAGGAAGTGGTTCAGGGGCATTACTTATTGCACGCTCCTCGTAAGTCAACATGTAACAATATCTGAAAGCTGATTATTTCCATTGAAACTTTTGTTATAAATATAATAATTTACAATTAATATCTCTATTCATAGAAATAACTATTATTAACATGATTTTTTATAAATCCAACAAATTAAAATAAATTAAATGAATGGAAAAAGAATGAATGAATATTAATACTGTCCAAAAACATGAATTTTTCGCGTATAATAAATTAAATCAAATAAACGTAATTGAAAAGAAAATGTACATTTGTCCAAAATTAATCAATTAATATAATAAACACCTGCATAGTAGATGACGTTGTCGAAAAATTATTTTTTATTACAATCCGCCATTTTGGTTTGCTAAAAAGTGTAAAAGTGAGAAATTACTGTAAGAAAAAAAATGTAGGGAAAAATTCAAGATGGCGCCCGACTCTCTCTTTAACACGGTAAGATATCCTCAACACGGCACAAGAAGCAATAGCCACACGATTCCCCAGCCAACTCAATCGTCACTGCCCACGTCTTTCCCCTCACCCGCTTTTATCGTCGTTCTAGGTCGGCTAAATTTGCATATTCCGAGAATTCGTGTGACTTTGCGAGACATCATACTTTACAAAAGACGGCGGTCGCCATCTTGGTCCCTCTTTTCTATTTTTGGTCGGTAACGCTGAGCTGGTCTCGAGGTAAGTCTTTTTCCCCTCATCCGTCTCTCCCACGTACCCACACAACACGCAAACACGCGGGCGCTTATCTCCTGGATGCACGTTACATTCCCCCCTGATCTGATGATCACATAGAGAGCACTGGGGGGTGGCCTTTTAGTGCGTGTGCTTCTGCGAAGAGGTACATTCACTGTTTCAGATTCGGGCTCTGGATCTGGTTCCGCCTCATCAGATGAAGTATCGCTATCAGTCTCTGGAAGGGGCTCACTGAATCCGTGCATCGGCAGCTCATCGCTAGATGCTTCACTGCTTTCTTCTGTAGTTGTATGACGCACCTCGGTAGCTGGGCGAAGATCTCGCACATGTCGTGGGGTTCCATCGACCAAAACAGACTGCTGGCTAATCACTCCAGATATGTGTCCTCGCTTAAACTTGTCGGTGCACCGATTTCCTGGAGGCCGCACCCACACTGGATCTCCCACTTCATATCTGTTATATGTTCCCTTGTCGGTTGGCTGCGTAGTGTTGATTCCCTTCACTCCGACTTGGTACGTGTAAATAGCATTCGCAGGTGCGGTTGAAGGGGACGTCCCGTCCTTTGGCGTAATGTTGTACCAATATGTTGCTTCCGCAATAGTACATCGCTTCCTGGCAGCAATTCTCTTGATGCTGCGATGGCTTCTTTCAGCAATGCCATTTCCTGATGGCACATGTGCACATCGCAACCGTAGACGGACGCCCCACTCATCTAACAACTGCCGGACTTGCTGGCTACAAAACGCTGCATCATTGTCAGTCAGGAGCTCTTCCGGCGCACCTCGCTCAAAAAAAATGGATGATAGGTGGCGAACAACATTTGCTGAATCCTGTCTGGTCATCTGCCGCCACACCGCAAATCTCGTAGGCCCGCAATCAATGAGAGTTAGAAAGGGCTTGCCACTGTAATGGGTAATATCCATGGCCAGCCGCTGCCACACACTCTCAACTTCCAAGCGACCCTTCTGCCATCGCTCTGGTGCAGGATCAATAGACTGGCAAGCCTCACAATTTCTGACGATCTGTCTGACATCCATCTTGGTCACTGCTGGGTATGCACGCCTCACAAAATAAAGGGTCCTCTTGATACCCGGATGTCCGCTCTGTGCATGAATTTTTTGTATTTGACATGGGTCGATTGCAACTGCACAAGATCGAGCAGTAATCTCCATTCCCATCTTCGCGGCTTCATACCATTTGTGAGGTACACGGGTCAGTTGGTCAGCACGATTACAATGTGATGGCACCAGAGTGACGCTCAGTGATAGCCCATACTCAGATACCAGGTTTTTTAGCGTGTCTAGCCTTCTCCGTATTAACATTTCGCTTGCTGCCTTGGTACGGATTCGTGTCCGTCCTGAAAGTGTGTCAGACACCCAGTGGTAGACACAGAGAGAATCTGTGTACAAGGTCAACTTCTTAGACTGCCACTGCAGGGCCAGATTTACCCCCTTTACAACAGCGTCCAGCTCTGCCAGGTTGATATGCTGAGAATCTGTTACGGGCCGCAGCCAACATGCATCCTCGAACACGTTTCCTCCTTGCTCCAACGATACTCCCAACGCCAAAGAACTGGCATCAACCCACACACCTACGTTGTCTCCGTTAACACACCACCGCCCACAGGCAGGGTCCTTCTTGTTCACTCTCTCCAGTGTCTCCTTAATCATCAGAGTTAGTAGGACATCATCGGATATGTCATCCCAACCCGTGGTTGTTAAATTTGCTCTGCGTTTAATCACACCAACAGCTACGCGGAGCCAGCCACAGACCGGTAAGTGACCAACAAGTTTTCCACACCAAGAAAAAACGGTCCGCCTTGTAACGAGGTTGGGGATGCTTGGAATTTCACTGCCACGCCTCCATTGTAGGGTGCCATCCTCTTCATAAACATCCAATCCCAATACACGTGCTCCTTCCCTTAAACGTTCGGGATTCTTGCATTCCAGACCAAACTGAGCCAACTTTTCTTTGACACACGACGCAGACTGTACATCTTCATTGACGTATACGTCATCAATGTAAGCTGACGTTGAGTCCCTCATGGGCTTTTCTTGGGACAATACTGTGTTGACAATAGTCTTCATGATCTGTGGTGCCACATTTAGGCCGAAGCCAAGGCGTGTAAGGCAGTACCTCTGCCCCTGGAACCAAACTGTCTGGAACGGCCACAACGTCTCATCAACTCGCACCTGTAAATAGGCTTTTCGTAAATCCAATATTGAGACATTAGTGCCTTTCTGACGCCATTCCCTCAACTTACTGGCGCATACGTCAGCATCGGCAGTGTAGGCTTCAATATGCTTGTTAAGCTCCCTATAGTCCAGCACGGGCCGTACTTTCGACTTGTTATGCTGGACTACTGCCATCAAGGGTATTAGACCCTTCGGAGGCCCAAGCTTGTCCTCAGGGTAGGGGATTAACCAGCCATCTTGGATCCACGCCTTTAGTTCCCTTTCGTATTCTGCTCGGGCCTCACTGGGTATAGGGTACTCTGCAACCCCATTCTTGAGTTTAGTCGGTGCCATTCCCTCGGTCCACTTCCAAGATGCAATCCAGGCCCTCTTGCGCGAGTCGTAGTCCACTGTAAAATCCGGCCGATCGATATGGAGCGCTGCACACACTGGGGCCTCTAAGAATCGCACCTTTCCATCCCGATGAATTGCGACTCCCCCCAGCGCCTTGATGGCATCGTATCCGAGCAACAGGTCAAACCCCAGGAGATTTCCTTGGGTCACGAGCACATTGATCTTAGTGGCTGCACCGGTGTCCGTGTAGATCTTGACAGTTCCAGCTCCACAGCATGTCTGGGTCTCGCCTCCTATCGTGGTGACTTTGATCTTCCTCTTAGTCCAACTTGGACACAGCCTGGTGCTCACTATAGTATGCGAACAGCCTGAGTCGAGAAGTGCTGAGCAGGGTATCCTGTTTACGTAGACGGTTATTACTGGTTGCGCCTTGTTCAAATTTTGCTCGGGGAGCAGGGCGGCGCTGACGTCCTCTCCCCTGATACGTTTCCCGCACAGTTTTGGGCTAGATGCCCCAAACCGCCACACTTAAAACAGCGCACACGCCCCCTGTTGGTGCAATTCCTTGCAAAATGTCCGCGTCGGCCGAAGCGAAAACATTTCCCATTGCTTGCAGGGTTCTGATTCGGAATCTCCCGAGCGCCAATCTGGCCTGTCTGTGTCGCCATCACAACTGGTTCCCCCAGGTCCTCCTCATCTTTGATGATGGCTCGAGCACGTTCCATCAAGTGTTCCATGGTCGTTGTTGAAACGCTGGTTGAGGCTCTCAGTAGCTGCTTCACCCGAGTGGGAAGGCCCGCCACAAACGCGTACGCAAGCGTCCGCTCCGACACCCCTCCACCGAACAGAACTGCGAGTTTCTTTAACTCAGCGAAGAAAACGTCCACGCTTTCCTCCGGTAGAAGTTTTCGGGAAGCAAATTTTTCATAGGCCGTACAAGGATCCATGGCAAATGCCTTGTACAGCGCAGCTTTAATTGCGGTGACATCTCCCTTTTCGGCAGCACTGAGTTGCTGATATACACTCAAGGCACCCCCAGCCAATCTCAGGGGAATTACAGTGTGTACCCTTTTCACCTCACAAAGGTCGCACATCAGCTCGACCCTTTCAACCCAGTCGACGATGGACGTGGACTCGTCAAACTCGGGTATGAGCTTTAAGTCAAATTTCGACTCGGTCATAGTCCTAGAGGCCAAATGGCCGAAATAGCTTGTAAAAGTGAGAAATTACTGTAAGAAAAAAAATGTAGGGAAAAATTCAAGATGGCGCCCGACTCTCTCTTTAACACGGTAAGATATCCTCAACACGGCACAAGAAGCAATAGCCACACGATTCCCCAGCCAACTCAATCGTCACTGCCCACGTCTTTCCCCTCACCCGCTTTTATCGTCGTTCTAGGTCGGCTAAATTTGCATATTCCGAGAATTCGTGTGACTTTGCGAGACATCATACTTTACAAAAGACGGCGGTCGCCATCTTGGTCCCTCTTTTCTATTTTTGGTCGGTAACGCTGAGCTGGTCTCGAGGTAAGTCTTTTTCCCCTCATCCGTCTCTCCCACGTACCCACACAACACGCAAACACGCGGGCGCTTATCTCCTGGATGCACGTTACAAAAAGTACGCCCAAAAGTACGCCAGTATGCCAAATTTTATTCTGTCGTAAAAACAAATTTCTACAAAAAAAAATTATTTGTATATTTTTATCTCACGAATAAACATAAAATTACATATGAAAAACGACGTTTATTATTTGTTTAAATCAAACAACGGAGCTGAAGTCCATGTTTTGTTTCTAAAAAAAAAATTAACTTTTTTGATAAATCTCTGCGTAGCTTACCGGAAAAATATTTTTTTCTAAAGAATAAAAATGAATAAAGTTTATTTTTCCAAGAATCTTTATGTCTTAATCTAGGTAAAAAACATAAAATTACGTAGGAAAAAAACACATTATTTTTTTAAATCTAATTTGTAATACACCTAAAAAAGAAAAACACGATTTTTCATTTTTAGGCGATTACATGTAAACAACTTGAAAAGTTTTGTGGTAAAATTACAATAAGTCAGCAAATTATAAGTTCCGTTTATAAATTAAACGCAAGATGATCACACCTTATTGATTAGATAAGGTTTTAAGGACATTTAACCAATTTTATTTTTTTTAATCTTGGGAATGTTAATGCTCCAATTCCAAATCAAACTTTAGTATACAATATGTAATTGTTAAAAGTCATAAAAGCCCTTTCTTACTACTAACCCTAAATCTGGGTGGTAATATGAAAAACAAAGCAATTATATGTGATTTTATGATTTTGCTGAACAAGTGGTAAAAATTACTTAACTCCTTTAAAAGTTAGAATGTACCGGAAATGGGATCATTTTACATTATATTTATATGCATAACTGACTCTTATTTTAAATTCTAAAATAACGTTTCAGTGTATTTACACATAATCGCCTAAAAAAGTAGAATCTCATATGTTTGGGGGGCATTTTGAATGTAAATAAAAATTTCTTTTTTTAGTTACCAAACTTCTAAATATTTGCTCTCTATATATTCTATGCAAGGTTTTGATAAACTTGTGGGATTTTAATCTATTTTTCACTCGGGCCAAAACAAAAAAAAATATAAGGAAACATGAAATATTTCATAGGACGTGATGATCAGACTAAACCAAGGTCAAGCAGCGCCAGAAAGAAATGGCACAGCATTTTAAACCTTTCGATATTAAAGTGTGAAGTTTCTAATAGGCACCATATGGCCGTTTATCAAATAAGTGCGAAAAGCTTTTTAAAATCTGTGATATTGAATAGACAAGTGAACTCTAGAATATTTATTTTGCTTACCATAAAAACTATTTAAAAAAATATTAAATTAGGCTGTGGAGTCAATGATATAATGGTATGAATCTTATTCGCGGTTTTCTTCGTCAAATATGCTTGGAATAACAATTGCCACAGCTGTGAAAGATTTCCAGTCATTACTTTTTTAGTCATCCTATCTAGCTTTTTAACTTTACGCATTTCGACTCATTCCAATAAGCATTTTCTTTTGATTCTTTCACAAGTTGTCCATTATTTCAGAAATCACCACAATACCACATTTGCTCTATGAACTATCCTGCTAAAAATATCAAAAATGCTTTTAATTGAATTTAATTTCATGGTCACAGGAGATCACAAGTAATGAAAAAACATAATCAATATCCCACATATATCTATCTATCTATCTGTTACATGATAAGGACTGTCCCCTTTTCATGTAAGTATAAAAATAGAGAGATTTAGTTAAAATGAAAATGAAATAGAATAGACGAAATTCGAACCTCGTAATTTAGGTTTAGGAATAGATTACGAGAGAGAATTAGCAATAGATGTGAAAACAAACCATTGTTTAGGTTAGAGATAAAATAGTTTCAAGAAAAGAATGTGCGTTGTCAATTCTGTTATGAAAACTTCAATTGAGGAATGCAACTACAAGATAATTTAATAAACATGATTTTAACATATTGGAAATATAGGTTACTGGGAATATAGGTTAAAATTCCTTTTGTAAACAAAGGAAAAAGTTTTGGACGCGCATTTCCAGAACACGTGAAAGAAGACACATGTTTTAACATGTGTATGACGTCATGGAAAATGGGAAGTTCTCGATATAGTTAGAAACTTTAGAGAAACTGAGGGAGAGTCATAGGGAGTCTGAGGACGACAGACGACAGTGCAGTTGGGATTCGAACGTCTAGAAGCGAGACGGTTACTTTTGAAACTAGAATGTGAAGCTTTGAAATCTTGATGATGAAAACCACGACTGGTCGGGAGAAGAAATAAACCAATCATGTGCTTTTATAAACGTCGTCTTTGTGTTGTAATTCTACCAAAAGGTAAAATGAAAATTGTCATTATATGTCTTGTATATCATGTGGTTTAAAATGTCTTTGCATACACATCTTACATACACAATATGAACACTAAGACTGTCTCAACACTATCTCCTCACTCAAAGAGCTTCTACACTTCTAAGTATGAACTTTTTATAAATATGAATCTCGTCATAACACGAACAATCTCTCTTACAACATCTCTCTCTCTCTCTCTCTCTCTCTCTCTCTCTCTCTCTCTCTCTCTAAGCATCACTTTTAATAAGACTTAACAACGGATAACATCCCTCAAGACAACATCATTTTTAATAAGACACTCTTAATATGACTCCTAAATATAACATATCTATCTATCTCTATCTCCCTATATATATATATATATATATATATATATATATATATATATATATATATATGTATATATATATATATATATATATATCACATAAAGCTACTTTGGTTAAATAAAAAATTATTATTTTGATATACAAACATTGTGTCAGAGTTTATTGCTTTTTACCGTTGTCGTCGTATTTTCTTTATTTTTATTACAGGAAGAAGGTTTCTATCTATAGTTTTCTGCTACTACTACTACTACTAATAATAATAATAATAATAATAATAATAATAATAATAATAATAATACCACTACTACTACTACTACTAATAATAATAATAATAGCAGCAGCAGCAGTAAATATATTAATCTCTTTAGCTAAATCACTTCCCCAAAATGGGATTCTACAGTTTTAAATGATTCTGTGGCGAAAAGAAAAAAAGCAATTATTTTAAAATTTCTCGTAGGAAAACTGTTTCTTATATAAAATTAACGTAAAATGATATTCATTTCCGGTCCATTCTTGCTTAATCGCACAAAAATCGAAAATTGAACAAAATACTCGTACAGCATAACATTTTCGATCGATTGTTAACATTTATTTATGTGTTTATACAATCGTTTGTTTAATTTTCAATTTTGAGTTATCAATGGTCTTTCTGCAGGGGTTATTGGGCAGCCATTTTTAAATTCTAATTCAAAGAGGGGGCACTAAATTTGTTTTGACCAAAAACACACTTTAAAAAAGAAGTTTAAATACAAATAAATTTATTCAGGTATGTAGAAGAGTATTGCCTTTTGTAGTATTTATTTGTTGCATATTTTTTTATTTCTTTACTTTTTCTGTTATTAGCAGGAATAACTGTCCCAATCCCATACTTGGTTTTGGGATACGTGTATAAGTTTAAATGTAGATATGACTTCCTTTTTAATTAAGAAAATCTCCAGAATGTTTTCTCGGTGGCCGAAAAACTCGTCCACGGAAAACTCCTCCATGGAAAACTCGTCCATTTTTGTTAGGTAGAAAAACTGGTTCATTCTTGAATAAATAATGATTGAAAACACATTTTATTACCCTTATTGAACGAGATATTGTTTTTAAAAGACAACCCCCCTAAAATAAATTTTAAGATTTTTACGTGTCTACTGCTGTTTTAGAAAAGATAACACTCGACGTTACTTGTTCTTTTTTTTTACTGAATAAACGCTTTAAAATAAATTAAACCACAAACGACTTAGCCAGCAAAGTAGAACAATCGATTTTGTCCTTTTTAAAACAACAGTAAATAGATATAAATATTTTTAAAAATTATCATGCGATTTGAAGTCTCTTTCTTTTAACTTAATAAACGTTTAAACCACTAAAAACGTAGCCAGCTAGGTAGAAAAGAATGGGTTTTCTGTCTCTTTATGTATCATTCAAAATTTTGATAAACTCATCGGAGCTTTTCATTTATATTTTCACTTGCGTCCAAAGAGAAGCGCCATAAAACTTTGTTTATTTCAGAAGAAGCCGATGACAGACAACGTCAATATACAGCTGACGCCAACAAAATTTAAAAAACCCTTCCAGAGCATTTAACCTTTTATTAATCAAGTGAACTCCCTCGGATGGGAGTATCTTTAGCGGATAGATGCGAAAATTTTACAAAGGAAATAGGCAAGTTATCTCTCGATAAATGGCCAATAAATAAAATAAATTAAACTTTATGAATCCATGTTAAATCTGTAAATGAGATTTATAACCCGTTCTGTTGCCTTTCTCAGTTTTATGTTGTAAATGAACAACTTCTAATAAAAAAAAAAAACAGGTTGTGCTTGTTTCATTTTTTATGGTAAAAAAAATGAATCGGTTTGGAATCGGAAATTAGGCAATAATTTTTCCGATCACAAGATACAGATTCCGATAAAAAGTTCCGATTTTTTCGATTCCCAATTCCGATTCCGATTAATCGTCCCAACACTAATATATATATATATATATATATATATATATATATATGTGTGTGTGTGTGTGTGTGTGTGTGTGTGTGTGTGTGTGTGTGTGTGTCATCAGTAAGCTGCTGGAATTCATATTAAATAGAGAAGTAGTCAAATATCTCAGCAGAAATAATCTACTTAATGACAGGCAATATGGTTTCTGTTCTGCTAGATCTACAGCAGATGTGCCAACGGTTATATCTCATAGGATTAGTGAATCTCTCAACAAAGTTTTGCTTTCTAGGGCAATTGCTCTTGACATATCAAAGGTCTTTGATAGGGTATGGCATAAGGGCCTACTTCACAAGATTTCCAGCTACAGTATAACTGGAAATGTTTTCTCAATTATTAAATCATTTCTCTCTGATAGGCTCATAAGAGTAGTGGTTGATGGGCAGAAATCAGAGGCACACAGTATTAATGCTGGAGTTCCTCCGGAGTCCATCCTGGGCCCAACACTCTTCCTGATCTACATCAATGATCTCCCAAAACACATACTTAAATCATTCGTTGACATCTATGTTGATGACATGACCATCTATGGCAACACATCAAAGGCCGTAAATGATAGTTCTCTCTGATTCTCTCTCTCTCTCTCTCTCTCTCTCTCTCTCTCTCTCTCTCTCTCCTCTGATCTTGAGCACGTGGTACAATGGGAGAAGAGGTGGCTGGTTACTTTTAATGCATCTAAAACCAAGCTCCTATCTTTACATCATAAACGCTCTGAACCCCATCTGGCATCAATTGAAATGGATGACTCTCGTCTTGGGGAGGCACCATGTTTTGACAAGTTTCTGGGTTTGACCGTTACTCCTGATCTGAAATGGAACACACATCAAGGTTGCTGGGAGGATGATGGGATGCTTCTACCGCTCCAGAAGATATCTCACTACTGATGCAATTCTTAATCTGTATAAAAGCCAAGTACGTCCAAGGATGGAGTACTGCTGCCACATATGGGCAGGAGCTGCTAAAAACAGTCTATCCTGCCTTGACAGAGTACAGAATAGACTTCCTGGCTTAGTGGAGGTGCCCTTTTCTCTTCCCTGAAGCCTCTCTCCCACAGAAGAGCCGTTGCGAGCCTGTCTTTGTTTTATCGTTATTCCATGGCAAGTGCTCGTCTGAGCTCCAATATCTGGTTCCCCTCGCCAATCTTTCACGAAAAACACCCGTTTGGCTGAAACCACTGTTATTAATTCCCCCCACTCTTTATCTGCGCCAAAATCCAAGCGTAGATTCCATGAGCAGAGTTTCTTTCTTAGAAGTGCACGCCTGTGGAACTCTCTTCCGTTTGCCTGTTTCTCACCTGACTACAACTTGGATGTCTTCAAGTTCAACATGAACAAAATCCTGGCAAACCTTAAGTAAGACACTTTATCACATCTCCAATACTAACGATTACTACGATACTATCCCATTGATTACTGTACACGTAATAACCCTTATTCCCGTGTAAAAAAGTATATATATATATGTGTGTTTGTAATTATGTATATATATATTTGTATGCATGTATAGACACACACACGCACACACACACGCACACACACACGCACACACACACACACATATATATATATATATATATATATATATATATATTTGTATGTATGTACATATGCTATAATGAATATGAGTATATCCGGGTCCTTCCTCTTTACAAGATTATGATTGGCTGGATAAAGCATAAGTACCGACTGTTAGAGCCACCTAGACATATATCGAAAGCTTCGACTACGAACATTCATTCAGTACAACTAACCAGATTATTACTTGAAACTGTAGCAAAGCTCACTCAGCTACTTCAAGCGATTTATATCATTTTTTTCCTATATCCGCATATACATATATATTGTATTAATACATATATATTGTATTAATAAAAGGTGACTTTGCACAGCTACTTACAACCTTTATGTCTTAATTTTCTTCAGTTTGTTACATTTCTGTATTGTATTGCCTTCTGTAAATGACCTTTATATACACAATAGATAATTCTCCAAGCAAACTACATTAACCTCTTATATTTAAATTGTCTCGAAAATTGTTCAAATAAAAAAATTATTATGTGTTGGGAACAAGTAAAGAGTTTTATTATTGAAAATAATGAGTTTATTACCAACTTTGAAATCGACATAACTATATACTTAGATAAATAAAGAATCGCGATGTTCTTATTTACAGTGTTAATAAAAATGAAATTAAAGTACATCGAATGGTCAAATTTACTATTAAACACATTCCCGTTTATTTATTGAAAAAAATATCTTTCATAAAAATTTTACCATAAACGAATACTTCGGTTCTAAAAAAAAATAAAGACCACGTGTTTGATTTGAAAATTATATATTGCTGAGTTAAACAAAAAAGTCGAGTTCGAACCTGCACACACACAGACACACACAGAGAAAATTTCACTTTTATATATATATATATATATATATATATATATATATATATATATATATATATATATATATATGTATATATATATGTATATATATATATATATATATATATATATATACTAGCAAAAGTACCTGTCGTTGACTGGGTTCAAAAACAGCCTATAGAAAATGGACACTGATTTATTAAAGTATGGTAGGTCATGAAAAGGAAGGGTTGTAAAGAGATAGCTTCGAATTTGGGGGTATCAAAAACAAAGCAAAATATGATGAAAGTAAAAATAAAATAGATAAATCCCATAATTTATTATACCATACCTGTTCACACTGAAACACTTATCACAATATTCTGTGGATCTATATCAAAAAAAAAACTTGTTAAACCTTGTGACATATTTCCATTCTATGGAGGTCAGGCGCCCACGAACACCCCATAATTTTATTATACCATATTTCTTCAAACTGAAACATAATCATCAAAGTATACTTACGCAGATAGATATGAACAGTCTTTATTAAAGTTTGTGCCTATTTCCATTCTATGGAGGTCAGGCGCGAACGCAGACCCCACAATTTTATTATACCATCCCTATTTAAGTTAAAGCATACTTATCAAAGTATTATTATGTACATCCATATCAAAAATACTTGTAAACTTTTTTTTTTTTTACCATACTTTGTGGAGCAGGCGCGTACGAAGACCCCACAATTTTAATGAATCATCATTATGTCAGATCAAACATACCCATTCCTGTGTCTCGATACATCTTCTATCATTATATGTGATCAGTTTTCTATAATAGTCAACCATATAGGAGTCTATTCGTGACCAGGTATTTATTTGCTCCCCCACCGAGCAAATTAGGCACAAGGCCGATTTTTAAAGTGAGGAGTGAAGGGGAAATGGGGACCAACTCCCCGGGGAGCAGGGGAGCTGGATAGTTACAATTGGTATGAAGGGTTGCCCCTACATTGACCAAGGTCTTATATGTGGGGTTGCCCACCACATATGGTCTTTGTTCACAGTATTTGCCGGAATAGATACTACACTTTGATCTTGTTTATATAGTTTATTTCCATAATGAAATAAATTTACAATTAAATAATGACAAATTCAAAAAATAAAAGCAAAAAATTAACATTTGTAAACAAACTTAGGCACAAGGCCATACAAGAAGTGGGATGGGGAGTGTTGCAGGGTCTTTGTTACTAAAGTGAAAATGGAGTTTGATCTTGGCCCGAAGGCTACGAAAGTGGCCTATTCGTGACCAGACACACACACAGACGTTCAGCTTTATATTATAGATATATATATGTGTGTGTGTGCGTGTGTGTGTTTGCTAGAACATTTTATCTTAAATGCTTCGCGATTATGCCCAATGTAGAAAACATGTATAACTAAAAATACACGTAATAGTTTAATAAAGCCAATCATCTAAGAAAACATAAAAAATGAATAAGTAATTAATGAAAGTCCATTTCTCAAACGAATATGCAAATTAGTTCACCTTTATGAAGTCGTTCGCATATCTACGACTGAGTATATTCAGAAGTTGATTTTAATAAATTTTAAATAGAAAAAGTAGGTTTTTAATATCAATGTCACTGCGAAAAACTCAACTTTATTGTTGTATAGAAGAAGATAGAAGATAGATTAGTTTTCAAATGTTGCATCATAACGATTTTCATGAAGGTTGAACAGTAAGCAAAGCTCTTGTGCCAATTAAATCAGAAATGATGACATGAATAGTTCTATGTTAAGAACTTAAGAATAAAGTTTCGTTTGGACAATACCGGTGACATTAGGGAAATTCTAGTTGCAGATGATGAAATTACAGTTGTAAAAGATTTTAACTGGTTTACAATTTTTTAACTTAACTTCGATAAGTACACATTTATGTTTTTTTTTTCTTTTAAGAAATACGATTTTGAGAGTTACATTAATTGAGAGTTTACATAATATTACAGTATCGTTTTATAATTTAATAAATTTACATTTAACGATATTGTTATTACATAGAAAAATGCGAGCATGTAAAGTAATATGGTTAAGATTTAAACACGGAAAATTACAAGGACTAGTTGTTAAAACTGGAAAAACAAAAGACCAGATATACTGTTGGTAAAAATATAATAAATTTATAATTTAAAATATTGCAGCATTAAGAATTTTTTGAATTTAATTTAACATTATATAATCAATTCTTAATTAATACTGATTTTTCCAGGCTTTGCTTTGAAATAAAATTTTCTCTCTCTGTTTCACTTGTTACCTGTGAATTATTGGCGACAGTACAGCTGAGCGACAAATCGGGACAGCAATGAATTATTAGTGATAGTTTTTTATATCCTGTTACGTCATCATCTTCACCGTTCCCAGCAGATTTGAGGTAGCGTAACAGATTTAGTTGCTAGGGTAACCAACAGCCAATCATAAAAATCGTTTCTCCGTTCCTTACAAATTCTGATAAGTTTTTAACGCAGTAATTTAATTATAACTTTCGTTTTACTGAACAGAAATTGAAATTCTTTTTTTTTTTTTTTCAAAATATAGCTGAAAATGTTTCCTATGGACTGTAAAAGCTGTTTGAAATTTGGTCGCAAAATGAGTAAGCGGTGAAGCTTTAAAGCAGTTCTAAATGAGTAAAATTAACACTTAACCATATATTCAAACACTACCGTATTTGAATTATAACGAATGCTAAACTTCTTTCTGACTAAAAGTGTGGATTTATTTAAGTCTATTCTACTGCAGATATTATACTAGTGATCTCTGCGCGTATTTTCTATTCACTGAACTAATCTAGTGAAGCTAGAGCGATAGTGCGCTTATTATATTAAAAGTCTTTGGCAAGTTCTGGCATGAAGGTCTTCTCAGGAAAATTAAACCGTACGATATTTTTGGTCGAATATTCGACATAATCATATCCTTTTTATCCAAAGGAAAGATCCATGTTGATCTCAATGGTCGTACGCTTAAATAACAGGTGGGTGTGCTCCCAGAAGTCGATCGTTCAACCTTTATTATTGCTAGTATTTATAAACGACCTCTCTTACGCAATTGTGGCCGAGATGAGCATATTTACACACCACGTGACACCACGCTCTATTCTTGACAAAAGATATCCAAGTCAGTAGTTTGACTTTTAAATAATGATTCCCAGTCTGTAGTGGAATTAGGGTGAAAAATAAATTGTTATATTTAATGCTACTAAGACAAAGTTCATTTTCTTTAACACTTAAGAAATATTTTCAACCACCGATTGATCCACCTGAGAATTTGTGATACAAACTCCTCGACTAACATTCACATGTAACATGAATCGGAACAAAGACATAGAAGACATTGCTTAGGCTGCTCCACAGAAGATAGCCCCCCCCCCTGCAGAGCTAGAAAACTTCCCACACCTGCCAACATCATATATCACTATAAAGACACTATTCGCCCATGCATCGTTGCCACATCTTGGCTGACGCACCAACCACTAGCCTCTCTCTCTCTCTCTCTCTCTCTCTCTCTCTCTCTCTCTCTCTCTCTCTCTCTCTATCTATCTATCTATCTATCTATCTCTATCTATATATCTATCTCTCTTGGACAGTGCCTAAAAAGCGTCTAATCTAATAGGTCCCACGCTATCTTTCAAGCCCTAGTCCCTGTCCCATCACCACAGTTTTGCAACCCTGTCCTTGTTTTACTTCAATGAACTTGTGCGTGTGTAAGAGAGAGAAATAGAGAGAGAGTGAAGTAGAGAAAGATAGTCTATTTCACTGTATCAGACACTGGTGACTCTTTGATGTAAATGTTCCTTTACTGCTGAGTTCTCCAGATGCTATTCTACTAATAGCTTCTTTCCTCCAACTGCTAACCTTTGGAATTCTCCTCAGTTTTCTTGTTTCACTAAATATTCCAGTAATGAAAAAAAATTAAATGTAACGTCAATAAATACTTTGCGGCGTAGCTATCCACTTAAGATAGCCTTGTGGGTGCGATCCTTAATTCACAGTAGCAATTAGACTTATTTGGGTAGGGTGAAAGTAAAATAAAGTGCAAATAAAACAGATAATTATTGTTATTGGTTTATATTAGGCCTTACTGATAGGTGTATAAGGCCTTTCTATCTCGTCCTGCCGCTCTTGTGGTCGCTGCCATCATGGTTGTGAACCAAGGATTATTTTGTTTTTTTGTTGTTTGTTTTTGCTTGTTGATAAAACTCACGGCGGCCTTGGATATAAGACATTTGATACCTATTTTACTTGTTGAAGTCTCAGCCAAGAGCGAGATACGGAGCTTCGCCTGGAATGCTGCCAAGACTAAGCTTGTTTCCTTCAATAATTACAAGATACCTTTCTACCACCAATAGCAATGGCCAAAAACACATTACCTGAAAGTACTTCCTTTTAAACTCTTTGGCCTAACGTTCACAGCGAACATGAACTGGAATAGATACATTGAGAGCATTGCCAAGGCTGCTGCGAAGGCTTTCTCTACTGTGCTAGAAAGCTACTTACTCCTGAAAATATCCTGTAAGGCCACCATCTAAGGCCACCATTCGTCCATGTATGGAGTACTGTTGTCACATTTGGGCTGGTGCATCTGCTACTTGTCTCTCACTCCTGGGCAGGGTTCAAAGAGAGTCGCCAACCTGATAGGTCCTGAACTGTCATCTAGGCTTCAGCCGCTGTTCCATAGACGAAATTTTGCATCCCTCTGCCAGTTCTATAAGTATTTTAATGGTGAATGCTCTGACGAACTACAAGCACTTGTACCCCGTCGACGTGAATACCCCCGACAAA
>NC_136500.1:15492135-15627135 GCF_053919585.1 Euprymna scolopes
TGTGTCAAATTATTAACAAGGCAGTCTGTTTTGTCAATCAAATGGGTCGTAAAGGTTGTTTGAGTAGTTCTGAAAAGAGTACAATTACAGAACAGCTAGCAAAAGCTAAAACTACCCACGAAATATCGAAAATAATAGGAAGGTACCATCAAACTGTGAAGAACTTTGTCAAAAACACTAGAAAGGTACGTAAGAGAGCTGATGAAGATAAATTTAGAGTTGTTTCATGCTGTTCTCTACTCCAAATAAAACATGAAGTTATTAAGAACCCTGGACAGACAAGTTGAGAAGTCTTTGACCTAGCCGGATTGAAGAATCTCTCAAAAAATACTCGATGTCGCCTTCTGAAAGAAGTGGCAAAGTCTGTTAAGCTTGTGACCTCCATTAAAGCAACATTACATACAAAACCGATTGAAATGGGCAGAGGACATGAAAACGGATTTTTCCAAAGTTTTGTTCACGGATGAAGTGCGTGTCACTCTTGATGGCCCAGATAGCTGGGGGAAGGGATTGGTCTTAGATGGACGACATCTTCATCAGCGTTTAAGGCGCCAACAAGGTTGTGTGGGATAATGATTTGGGCTGGGATTATCAGAGGTACATTAGTTGGCCGATGTAGAGTTCCAGATGGCGTAAAAATGATGTCAAATGCTTACATAACTTTTCTGAAGGAGCAGTTTGAACCATGACTGAAGAAGCAAAGGTTGACGTTCCGAAGAACCAATAATGCGAGGGAGCATTATCCGGCATAAAAATAATTTTATGCAGGATAATGCTCTCTCGCGTGCAGCAAACAAAAGCAAAGAGTATTTGCACCAACTGGGGTTCTCTGGGTTACGGAAGATGGAGTGGCGAATTCGCCAGATTTGAACCCAATTGAGAACCTTTGGAGTATCATGAAGCAACGCTTCTATGCAAGTGGATGCCAATTTAAGAGAAAAGATGTGTTGTGGTATGGTCTCTAAGAGGTATCGCGATAAATAACTGTTGACGAAATTACAAATTTTACTAATTCTGTGGACCAACGGCTTTAACAAGTCCTTCATAAAAAAGGATCGCATATTCCCTACTAATTATATCAACGTATAAATTGTTATGTAGTTATTGTGTTCTAAGCATTTTTCCTAGTTCATTTAATGTTTCAAAATTATTTTAATAAACAAGTTATGGGAATATTGTGTTTTTCTCAACCTCGTTAATAACTTGGCACACTGAAATTTACAGATATTCCTATGTTAGCTCCAGTTCTCTCCAAACTCTACAACAAATGTCTTAATGAAGCTTGCTTTCCGGGCTGTTGGAAAACTGCTTCTGTTGTACCAGTATTCAAGAATTCTGGCGAAAGGACAAACCCATCAAATTATCGCCCCATTAGCCTCCTCCCACTTTTTGCCAAAATATTTGAGACCATAATTAACCATGCTCTAGTCCATCATCTTACAGATGCTAAACTACTGACTGACAAACAATATGGATTTAGACAAGCCCGTTCCACAGCAGACATCCTCACCGTGATCTCTGAACGTATATACCAATCACTGGACAAAGCGGGGGAAGGCAGAGCGGTAGCTCTAGATATATCTAAGGCTTTTGACAGGGTATGGCATGAGGGTCTCCTCAGTAAAATCAGATCATACGGTATCACTGGTAGAATACTTAACATAATTAAATCCTTCTTAGATAAGAGAAAAATCCAGGTAGTCCTCGACGGTCGCACATCTAAACAATATGATATAAATGCGGGAGTGCCCCAGGGTTCTATCCTTGGACCTCTATTGTTCCTGATATTCATAAATGACCTCCCCGACAACATTGCCTCTGAGATGGGCATATATGCTGATGACACTACACTCTATGGCAGACACGACAGGAAGACGAATGAACACATTTCTAAAGAAATGGCAGAAACACTAGAGGAAGACCTCCAATCTGTAGTGGAATGGGGACAAAAGTGGTTGGTCGCGTTCAATGCTGCCAAGACTAAACTAGTTTCATTCAATAATTACAAGAAACCCTCTCTACCACCAATAGCAATGGCCAACGACTCTTTATCTGAGAGTCCATCTTTCAAACTCCTTGGCCTAACGTTCACAGGAAACATGAGTTGGAACAATTACATTGAAGGCATTGCCAGGGCCGCTGCAAGAAAGGTAGGCTCTCTCTACCGTGCTAGAAAACTACTAACACCCGAAAGTATCCTGTACCTCTATAAGGCCACCATTCTCCCATGTATGGAGTATTGCTGCCACATCTGGGCTGGTGCATCTGCTACTAGTCTCTCGCTTCTTGACAAGGTTCAAAAGAGAGTCGCAAACCTGATAGGCCCTGAACTGGCATCTAAGCTTCAGCCTCTGTCCCATCGACGAAATGTTGCATCCCTCTGCCTTTTCTACAAGTATTTTAGTGGTGAATGCTCTGATGAACTGCAATCACTTGTGCCCCCACGACGCGAGCACCCTCGACAAACCCGACAGGCTACTAGATCCCACCCCCACACTGTAGAGGTCCCTAGATGTAAAAGATCTTTTTACTCCAATAGTTTCTTCCCCAGAACCGCAAGACTCTGGAATTCCATTCCAGGTCCCTGCTTCCCCAACAGTACTGACGTGCAGAAGTTCAAGTGTAACGTGAACCGACACCTTGCTGCCCAAATCCCTACATAGTACCCCAGTAGTTGTTGCCCCTGATAGTACCATCGACCAAAGTGGCAATTTGCCTTGTTTGGGGTGAAAATGTAATAAAAAAAAAATTTAAAAAAAATGTTATTCCATAGTTTCGCTAATACACATTGAAATACTTTTATTTTCTAACTGGAGTAGCTGAATAGTATTATCAGCACTTTCTCATGGGTTTTTATTTACTCGTTCCTTAAATAATTTGATACGCAATTTGATATATATGTACGTGTGTGTGTGCGCGTGTGTGTGTGTGTGTGTGTGTGTATGTGTGTGTGTGGTTTCTTTTTAGTTCAGTTTCTATTAGTAACCGTGTGGTGATATCAAACCGGAAGTTTGTAATTTCAATGGTACCACATGAACGAGTAGCAGTGAATCAAAATAAAATAATGTTACACCTGGAAAAAATATACTTAGAATAAATTACTAGTAATAAGAACCTAAACATATATTAAAATACTGTTTCGAACATAGAAATATTATATATAATTTAATTAACCGTAATCAACGAAAGACTGAATGCTGGATGTAAAACTTCAAATGTGAACACGATTTTAATAACAAAAATAGGTTAATTATGAACACAGCGTCAAAGCATGAAAAGTAGGTATGTATTAAATGTAATTAAGATATTAATCATTGACCTTAATTAATGTAAACAATAAATGTGGTTAAGTGTTTACATAAAATAGGTAAACGTCATTTTTGCCCCAGTGCTATAAAATGCAGAACAGTAATAATAAACCGGAAGTTAGTAATTTCAATAATATTGCATGCCCAAGCAATATGGAAATAAAAACAAAGAATGTTACGCCTGTATAAATGAAAAATAACACCGAAAATATGATAATTTAAGGTTAGTGCATTCATTAAAATATTTGTACAGCAAAACTTATAAACTGTTTACATTGATGATTCTGGATTGTGTAGATGGCACGTGGCATATTATGATAGGCTGTAAAGCGGAAAAGAACCTTCCAAATCATATATGTATCGAACTGTCTGTGAGGACTATCCCTAGGTCGATATGACTTTTGCTGTTTGTTTGTTTGTTTTTTTGTATATTCTTAACGCTGATGAATGCCCCACTGATATAAGAATAATACAAGCATATATGCAGAGAACAATATATAAACATATTATTAAAATGGCGCTTGTATATTAAATAAAACGGAATCTTTCTTGAGGTAAGCATTAAAAATGTGTGTCTGTTCTCAGTTAGGTTGTGAATTATAAAAGTTCACTATAAGGAAGACATATTCTCACTTGGACTTAAGGAGTTACTATTTGGAATAATATCTACACAAGACTATGTGGGAAGTTGAGCAGCAAGATGTCTGTTTGCATTACATTTAAACTTGTATATTAGTAGAGTCAGGAAGCAGGAAACATGGAGGGAATTCCAAAGTTTCCCAGTTTGAGGGAAGAAACTAAAAGTAAGACATTTCTGCATCTGGCTGAGACCTAAAAGTGAAAAATGTTATTTTTTTGTTTATCGAGTTAGTCGGGGCTATGTACATCAAGGGTCACAAGTGCTATGAGGTCATCAGAGCAAATTCTATTTAAATCTCTCTCTCTCTCTCTCTCTCTCTCTCTCTCTCTCTCTCTCTCTCTCTCTCTCTCTCTCTCTCTCTCTCTCTATTCCCCTAACTCGCTCTTTTTTTTACATGAAAGTCACCATTTATCAAGGCCCGGAAGCCACTCGGGGATAAGGGTTATTGCGTGTACAGTAATCAATGGGATAATATCGTAGTAATCGTTAGTATTGGAGATTTGATAAAGTGTCTTACTTAAGGGGGCGGTTCACCAGGAATTTGTTTATGTTGGATTTGAAGACATCTAAGTTGTAGTCAGGTGGGAAACAGGCAAACGGAAGAGAGTTCCACTGGTGTGCACTTCTAAGAAAGAAGCTTTGTTCATTGAATCTACGTTTTAGTTTTGGCACAGTTAAAGAGTGGGGAAAGTTTTTGACAGTGTTTATCGTGAAAGATCGGCGAGGGGGGCAGGGATTGGAGCTCAGACGAGAACTTGCTTATCTCTTTCTTATGGATAAAATCGTATCATTACTTGTGTTATTTCCCTTTCCCCATAATTTCGATCTATTCATTCTTCTTTACTTTCTTTATTACCCGTGATCGTTATGAACACAGACACACACATATACAGAGAAAGATAGAAAAAAAAGGAAGAGAGAATTGACTAAAGGCAGTGGAAGGAGGGCTTCAAACAAAACGCAGTTAGATAAGAACAGTGTAATAGAAAGTTAGTAAGAGATGCATCCCTATTTACTAGGTTCCACATGAATGTAAAGTTAGACACTGTCGTTTTTTTTATAGGGAGTACTGACATCCTCCCCCCAAGGGAACTCTTGGTTGGAAAAAAATTAAAAATTACCTCCATCTAGGATGGATTTCTCCTTCATTGGTTGAGATGTGACAGAACAAAGTGTAGTATCAGAACAGGTACTACGCTTCGCTCCTAATCAAAAATGTTGGTTGTTATATTCATCGATCTTCTTCAGTCTAAAGATGCATACAATAATCAGTGAATTGATTTATACTTTTGATAACATAGTCATGCATGGCTTGCTGGGTGAGTACTGGTTTTTAAAGTTCACTTTGGTGTCATTATGGCAACCTAGACATTGTCCTTAAACATCAGCCTGGTTTTTTTGTTTTTTTGGGGGGGGGGTTGTTTGTTTGTTTGTTTTTTGGACGAGGTATAGATGCATATCGGTCTTAGTAGGTGTAGCTTTCCATGCATTATCTCTCCGGGATGAAGGTTGGTTTGTTGCCGGCAGCCTAAATAAAGCCCACATCAATTCTTACGTCTAATATCTGTGTTCCAAAAGTCATAATCGTCGGTCAATCAATTGAGAAGTGAATACTATGCAAATAAATATATGAACAAGTAGACCTTCATAACTTTATGCATACAAACATATACCCATATTTAATTTTATATACATAGAAAATGCACATATCATTTTTTATATATAACTATATACACATATATAACTTTATATACATAGAGATATGCACATATTAATTTTATATACATAGATATATACACATATTTAATTTAATATACATAGATATATACACATATTTAACTTTATATACATAGATATATACACATATATAACTTAATATGCATAGAGATATACACATATTAAACTTTATATACATAGAGATATACACATATTTAACTTTATATACATAGAGATATACACATATTTAACTTTATATACATAGAGGTACACATATATAACTAAATGTACATAGATGTATACACAAACATAACTTTATATCTTGATTTTTTCATGCCCTGGCTAATTTCTTATTCAAGAGAACGGTTTCACAAATATTTGTTTAGATTTGACTTGGAAATGCCGATATTGTAGTTACCCGAGAAGCAACCTCGTGGTACTGTGTTCCATAGAGAGGCAGAGCTGGGAAATAAACTTGTGAAAGTTTCGATTAGTTTTCGGTACACAGAAGGAGAAAGGGAAATTATTGATGATGCTTATAGGAAGATGGGTCTTTACCGTGAATATTTCAGAGATGGCAACTACAGACTGAATTCAGTATTTTGACAGAGTTAGCATTGTAACACAATTTTATCCGAGATTGCGGCGAGGGTGAGGGAAATCGAGAAACCATTGAGGTTCTTGTTCAAAATTCCACTTATAGTAAAAGACAAAATTAAAGAAAAATCTGTATGATGTACATACCCGTGACTCAATGAAAATATATTCCACAATTCACATAAATTCATCAAGTAGTTTAGACACTCACCAAAAAATTGGAAAGAAAGCTAGACGGCACGTGCACCCGTATGCTACGAATAGTGTTAAATATATCTTGGCAAGATCATCCCACGAAGCAGCAACCTACCTGCCATATCTACTACCATCAGGGAGCGACGTCTACGATTTGCCGGTCACTGCCACAGAAGTAAGCAAGAGCTGGTGAGGAACGTATTGTTCTGAACTCCACGCCACGGGCGCACGAGCATAGAACGACCTAGGTTCATCCGGCAAATTGTACATAACTCAGATGTGATCCTGAAGATCTGAAGTAGCTGATAGAAAGCAGGGAAATCTGGAGAGAGAGAGAGAGAGAGAGAGAGAGAGAGAGAGAGAGTTAGATTCGTCCGGGCAAAGAGCCCGAATAGATGAGATGAGTTTTGTTTTTTGAATAAGAAAAGAAAATTTTATAAATAACCGAAGAACAGTTATCTTGTCCGCCATTTTGGAAACAATCTACAAAAACAAAATGTGATAACTCAACAATAATTTATACTTACTAGATATTTATTGTAATGGGTACGAAGTCCCATTAATCGTGTTCAATGATTTGTTTCATAAAAATTAAACTACTTGATCAATTTACGTAATTTTTGAAATATGATATTTTCGTTTCATAACGTGTACGTACATTACACAAGTTGTTTCTTTCTTTCTTTATTTTTTTTAATATAAGAGGAATTTTGGATTTCTAATTTACTGAATAAGATTAAAAAATCATAAAATACATTTTGTATGCCGTAACAGAGATAAACATAATTTGATTTTTTTCCCATGCATCTTCCTTTCTGTTGACTAATCGAATGAGATCAATACATTGTTACCAGCAGCAACAGTCGGATTAGTACGAGATGCGTTCCAAACCTAATGCATCTTATCTATTTTTATTCTGCTCGAATGGATCAAAGGGGAATGTATGCATTCATGACCAAAAAGTTTCATCTCTTTTGTAACGTTGTCATTACATCTTAACAGTGTCGTTACATCTTAACAGTATCGTTACATCTTAACATTGTCGTTACATTTTAACACGCAGACCCACACGCTGTAGCTGATATAGTCGCAAAGAGAAAACAAAAAAGAAACAAATTTTACTGAGTTTTTTTAGTTAAAATGAAATGTATTTATTCACGGTTCTTCCAAAATACAGCATTGCCTCTCGTTTTAAAAATCTCTTATTTTATGTCATCTGCCATGTAGTCTCTCGCTACCACGGGCGAAACATTCATCTTCTCCGGCACGCAATTTCTTCTCCAGTTATGTGGTGCATTTTTCTTTTTCCCCTTCTCTTCCTTGGCTGTGACGTCACATTGCGCGCTGGTTCGGTCATTTGCATATGTGTTATGAAGCTGCTACTGCTACCAGCGCTAGCGGATCTGTTACATCTGTTGCATATATTGACGGTTTGAGACTCTAAGAAAGCAAACCCTGTCATGGACCTTCGTCAGAAGCAACGATGTGTCATTGAATTTCTGGCAAAAGTACATTGAGAATTATGGTGACTATGTAGAAAAATAAATTCTGTAGTACAAAAGGTTGCTAGTTTTAATGGTACCACTCCCATTTTTGCAGCTGTTCAACTTTGTATGTTAAAAAAATAAGCTTTACTTTTGCAATGACCTTCGTATAAAACCAGCACATACATTTAATAAGAGGGCATTTTGATCTAGCAATCTATCACGGCGAACGTTCAACCTACACGTCAATCTTAATAGCAACCAAGTGAAACGACAGGCGCCAGAGTTACGATATCTAGCCACGGTGATACTATCGTGGACCAGGGCGGGGGTTACTCAATGTGGTATTTTGAGTGATTTAGCGCTAAACATAGGCCAAGATCACGAGGATCACATGCGTTCCTACTAAATGCTCCGTCAATCGCTCCACGTTCATTCTATGTTTGAAGATCCGCGAAACTTTGGTGTTGATTCAGTTATATTAGAAACTTAGGTAGGAAATCGGTTCTGTTAAAAACTCGACGAGAACAATAAAAATATTTGTTAGAACACGGATGTGTAAAAATGATAAAACAGTAAAATTTATATTGTCCTTGTTGAGGAGAAAAAAAACATGTTGAGCAATCTGACTGGTGCTAAATCTTCGTTTGGAACTTTAAGTTTTCTGTGAGTTTTTCTTTCTGGGGTGAGGACATGCCGGCTTTTAATCGGTTGCTAACATGGTTCTTTTCTCAGTTTGTCTCACTGAACTGACCGACGAATTCGCAAAGTGTTAGTTCTTTCATTGTGAACTTTCACATGCGTCGAGGTTTGTGATTCGCTCACCAATTACAATCCACGTTACATTTTTCTGTCTATTTTGATTGGCTGACCAATGAAATATCTTGTTTTTACCAAAAAGTTGGGCCTGAATTATGGTAACCCAATATGAGGGTGGGTCTTGTTTAAGAACTAGGACGCCTTAGTATCAGTTGACAGGTAATTACATTTATCAAATATAGAAAGCGTACTCTCACGGCCTCTACAATTCTTCAAAAATAAATTTGTCATAAAATAATTTCTTCGTTGTTCCAAAATTTTATTAAGATTATCATGTGAATCAAACGCCGATATTTGTTAAAATTAATTATGATTTTCGTCTATTTCTGATTTTTATAAAAAATACAAACAATTCTATTTTTGGCTCTTTTTTTCTTTTTTTTTTACATTTTCACCCCAAACAAGGCGCATTGCCACTTTAATGTAGGAGGTTACTATCAGCGACATAAGCTACATGGGCACTATGTAGGGAGTTGGGCAGCAAGATGTCGGTTCACGTTACACTTGAACTTCTGCATGTAAGTACAGTTGGGGAAGCAAGGACCCGGAAGGGAGTTCCAAAGTCTAGCAGTTCTGAGGAAGAAACTACTGGAGTAGAAAGCTCTCTTACATCTAGGAATCTCTACTGTGTAGGGGTGGGATTTAACTGCTAATCGAGTTTGTCAGGGCTATTTACGTCGAGGGGGTAGAAGTGCTTGCAGTTCGTCAGAGCATTCACCATTAAAATACTTGTAGAACAAACAGGGGTATACAACATTTTGTCGATGGGACAGAGGCTGAAGCTTATATGATAGTTCAGGACCTATCAGGTCTTTTGAACCCTGTCTAGGAGAAAGAGAGACTAGTAGCAGATACTTCAGGCCAAATATGACAACAATACTCCATACATGGGCGATTGGTGGCCTGATAGAGGTACAAGATACTTTCAGGCGTTATTAGCTTTTTAGCACGGTAGCGAGAGCCTAACTTCTTCGATTTTATTTATTTTCAACTGTTCTTGTTAACCCAGGAAGACACTATCTTAAAACGTCCTTTTAATCAATTGAATTAAAGCCATAGCGTTTACTGTCACACAGTGCGAAACATGACCTTTTTTATTAAATAGATCACGAAAAGAATATTTTACGTGCTAATTCTGAAAGCATTTCAATTAGATTTATTTTATAATCTAATTAAAACTGAATCAATTAATTAGAATCTTAATTAATTAAAATCCTACAGACAATTCCCCATCGTGCCACACTACAAATGACTGGGAATATGACAAGACAACCTTACGCAACACCTATATTGCGATCGGTTGATCTAAAATCGTACCCCCCAAAAGATATTTCCCGAGTTGAACAGACATACTTGAAGAAGGTCGGAGGTTACATCGACCGAAACGTTGTAAAAATGACACTCAAAATATAAGGCAAATAATACACCTGCCAATTTATATGGGTTGGCGCCTGTGGTTTCAGTAGGTTGCCATGGGCTCGTAAACTCCCGTAAATTTGAATAAGAAATATTGGAAACCTGAACTGTTCAGATAGCCACCATTATCATAGAGAAATAATTTCGAAAGGAAACCAACAAAACATCAGGAAGAAGCGTCAACAATGTTGATAATCTATATTTGGAGTAAACGAACCACCCACCCATCCATAATTAGTACCGTCGTGGCTTGAAACTGGTAACCAGATCATCGAGTGTGACTTCGTGCCGAAGGTAAACTCAAAACACGTTTATGAGACTCAGCATGAATTGGGATTTACTTTATGCAAAATTTACATCGACAAATCGAGTGAATTTGGGTATGTAAAACAGTGAATCAACCAAATGATCTTCTTGATCTCTTCAAGTATAATGATCGCCCTTCCTGGTCGAGACTATATAAAGAAAATCATCTTTAAAAAATATACGATAAGTTTTGGAGAAGTATCCCAATTCCAATCTTTCATAGTTGGAGCGATTGCAATGTGGTACTATGTTGTCTTGAACTTTGGTGGCGAAACCAACAAAATTAGGACAGGAGATCGCCTAATAAAGCCCTATTGAAAATTGAGGAGGGTGTTAAC
Source organism: Euprymna scolopes (assembly GCF_053919585.1). Taxonomy (NCBI): domain Eukaryota; kingdom Metazoa; phylum Mollusca; class Cephalopoda; order Sepiida; family Sepiolidae; genus Euprymna; species Euprymna scolopes. The sequence goes on from NC_136500.1 coordinate 15,502,955, forward strand.
ATCAAGATCCATCGTATTCTGGTCGTTCCTGCCTTCCTTGCTAAATGATCGTTTTTGTTGAAATTATAATTTTACTTGTTATAAATGCGATTTCTTTTAGTTTGAACTGAACGTTATCGATTTCACCGTACCATGTGAACTGTTTTACATTAAAACACTTCACACAATAAAATCGATTTGTTTTATGTATTTGTTTTCAAGTAAATAAGAATATTTTGTCAGGTTTTACCTTTTTTTCTTATTTTATTTTTTCTTTATTTATTTATTTTTGTTAAAACATTCCTAAACATTTTGGTAACTTTTTTGTGATACAACTTATTATTTAAAAAGAGAGAGAGGGGGTGAAGGTGTGTCAGTTAAAGAAAAATAAGTAACAGAGCGCTTCACTTGTACTACCTCGGGTTTTTTTATTATTTATTTTTTTTTCACCCACCAGGAGTTATCAGGTCATCATCAGAGATTACTCACTAACAACAACCGGTGGTGTTGCCTGGAGTCTGGGTGACAACAAGTTCCCCCAGGTTCCCAGTACGCTCTGCCTCTTTTGATAACCTTTGCAAATAGTTTTACATCATCATCATCATTTTTATTATTATTATTATTATTATTATTATTATTATTATTATTATTATTAATGTTGTTGTTATTATTATTATTATAATTATTGTTGTTGTTGTTGTTGTTGTTGTTATTATTATTATTATTATTTGCTTAGTATGGATTTTAACACAAGTTATTGCCCACTGACAATAAACAGCGGTTTTCTTTGAAGTCTGGTTATGTAACGGCACATAAATGGCAAAACAGAATCTCTACTAACAACCGTACAAAACAAGGTGCTTAGAATTAACTGCATAAAAGATAAATAAGATCCAGGAAAACAGTAAATGTAGACTCTGTGGACCAAGAGATAAAAGAGTAAGCCGTCCGATGGATGCAGCAAATAACCTCAAAAGAAACACATGAACAGCTTAATGAGATTCACCTGCCCTTAAATGTGTGTGTAGATTTCCCGTGGTCCTCAGCTAAAATCCCTTTCTTGAGATTGTGTACTGTCAACTGTGACCTTCGATTATTCTTTTCCTGATTCCTCAATACACTTTCCTTCCTTAAAGCATCTTGCTTTCACAGGGTCCTCAATTATGTTCGTTTCCAGGTATTATCTTCTCTTTCTCTCATCCTCATCATCTTATCTTCCTGAAGTCCTAAATAATCTCCTGGCGTGATTTACAAGTATCTCCCTTTCCCGTGATCTTCAATTACCTCCCTTTTCCCGTGATTTTTAGTTACATTCTCGTTATTCTCAATTACCTATTCTTTCCTCGATTCTTAATCAACTTTCATTCTCTGGATCTTCAATCTCTTTGCCTTCTTGTGATTCAAAATTATTTACTTAACACATGATCCTGGATCACATTCTCGTGATAACTCAATTGTCCTTGGAAGCTGCGACTACCATCTATTGGTCCTAATCATCGGTCAACTTGCTTTCTCGTGGTCCTCAATTTCGAAGCTTTTCCTTGATTTTTAATCAAATTTTATATTCATAGTCATCATTTTATCTCCTTGTAGTTTTTTATTACCTTCATATTCTTGTGACTATGAATTACCTTTTGATCTCTTAATCCTGGATCACGTTCTCGTGATAACTCAATTACTCTCCTTTTTCATTATTCTTCAATTACTTTCTTTTCTTATGCCATGATGCGCAATGTCTAAATTATATTCTGTCTAGAATTAGAAGTCATGTTTCATCTCAGAAGAATTTCCGATATGTAGCTAGTCTACACAAGTCCTAAAAATGAAAAATGTTCAGTGGGCAGCTGTTCTGTATAGGTTCTCGATTTTTACTATAAATTGAAGTAACATTTTTTTCTCAAAATAAATTATTAAAAATTATATTGATTATTTATAGAAGGCTAATAACAATGAAGAAATGTGTATTTATTTCTTTATTTAATGTTATTCAGAATAACCCGAAATATAAAAATATAGAAACCCTTACAAAAGGGATTATATCCCCGAAATATTATGATATTCTGGAGGTACACATGATTCTAGTCACCGAAGGGAAATCTGAAAACAAGTAATATTTATTATACAAAAAAATATACTGATATAAAATCATATTGTTATTTAGTTTTCATTCTTCCAAATTTCCGATATTTTTTATAATTTATCCTTCTATAATTTATCTACATATATTTCACACATTGCTTTATGCAAACTATATCACCATCTTTAAAACTTTGTATATTTCACTCTTAAAAACAAATTTTAAAATAACCACAAAGATGGCGAGGAAGTTTCTATGCTTTTTACTCTTTTCGCTGGTTTTGCAATTTCAAAGAAAAAACATTTTTCCTTTCTTTCTTTTTTTTTTCGACAGATTTGTCTTCATTTCCTTGAAGATTCTATTTGCCATTTTTCTTAAAGCCACATGGGAAAATATGTTGCTTCAATCCGTTTTGACGTCGAAGGATGAGTTTTTTTTTTTGTTTTTTTTGCAACAACTTTTCTTTCTTTTATTAATGTTTAACACATGTGAATTATAATTATTCCTTGGGCTTTCTCTTTCTCCTTTCCTTTCTGTATTTTCAAATCATTGAAATATTATTTTCTCCTCTTTTCGTAAGTTTCTTTGTTCTCGTCCATTTTAAACGCGTGTGGCTTCTGTCTAGTTTTTAACTCTTCTACAATCGTCCCGCCTACACATGACGTCACGCGTTATTTATCTGTCTGCATGGCGTCCATATTGGATAGCGAACTCACCGAATTAACGACGATTTCGAAGTCGCCGGTGACCACCCACTTAGAATAATCATGATCATTCCATGAGAGCAGGTTACTGTGATGTAGTCTCCAATCCAAGTGGTATTTATGGTATATGAAATGGAATAGTTAACACCCACCCCGTCCTTGTATTAAGACTTGTGTTTTTAGATAATGACGCTATTATTTAGAAACCCATTCTTAACACCATGAGAAGTCTTTTAGTAATTCACAATTGTATAACTAATTCTACTTAAGACGTCTACCCGGCCTTGGCTAACGGAACGAGGGTATGCTACCTCGTGGAGTAAATAAATAAATTATAATTTGATTAGTTCCCACCTTTCTTTTTCTGCAACCTCTCTTTCGCAGATGTAATATTGCTCGTCTCAATCGTTGCTATAAATATTATTATGACATGTATTCTTCAGCATTGTCTGATCTATCCCCTGCTTCCATTGTTCCAGCTCGTTTGACTCATTGGTCTAGTGGTATTCATCATTTCAAAACGGCTTCGCTGTTTTGATACCACAGCTTCATATTCCAGTAACTTGTTTCCAAAAACGGCATCCTTGTGGAACTCTCTTTCTGCTGACTGCTTTTCTCCTACTTATAACATTGTCTTTTCAAGACTAAGGTCAATAGGCATTTCCTGTCTTTGCAGTAATCATCGTTCTTATTAGATTTTTATGTCTTGGAGCGATTTTCATAAAAAGTATAACAAGAAAAACTTGTCATGAACAATAAAAAGTATTTACTGTAATAGAGTTGTGTAACAGCAGTAATGTAATAAAAAAAAAAAAGCTACGCTACTTTTTTAGGGGAGAGGAGAAAAGTTGAGGAATCTGATTGGTGCTACTTCTCCTTTGAGGAACTTTGAACTTTTTTGCGTTTGTCACGGAGAAGAGATTTATTTGAAGAGACTTTTAGGGGATTGGAGGTTACATCAGCCGAAATCTGAAAATAGGCCAGAACCGTAGCTCGAATAATACAAATTATTAATTTCTCATCTCAAAAATTCATAAACATAATATTTTTTTTACTCATCTTCAGCCTAAATAAGGCGTATTGTCACTTGGACGTAAGGGACTACTATTTAGGATCATCTACAAGAGAGGATTGCAGGGTGTTGAGCAGCAAGATGTCTGTTCATATTACATTTAAACCTCAGTCTGCCAGAATAGTCAGGGAAGCAGGAAACAAAGAAGAAAGCTTATTAGTTCAAGATAAAAAAAATATTAGAGCAGAAGGCTTTCCGGCATATTAAGGCCTCTACAACGAAGAGGATGGGTTTTACTGCTTGTCGGATGGATCGGGAATATGTATCTAGAGGGGCACAAGTGTTATGAGTTCATAATACCAGATTCCATTAAAGTACTTGTAAAACAGACACAGAGAAGCAACATGGAGGCGATGGTATAGAGGTCAGAGATTGGCCGTGAGTGTGGAACGTATTTGATTGGAGACTTTTGGGGGGCCTGTTTATAGGTGAGAAACTTAAACCAGAATGAACAGCCCATATGTAACAACAATACTCCATGCATGGGTGAATTGTAGCTTTGGAGAGATATAGAATATCTCAGGTGTGACATATTTTCTAGCATGGTAGAGGGAGCCCACCTACTTTACAGCCGGGTTGGCAATGTCCTCATTGTATTTGTTCCAATTCGTGTTGTCTGTAAATGTTGTTGGTGACAAAAAGACTAAAGGCTTGCTGATGCAATTATGAATTCACGATTTTTCAAAAGGGTTTTTGCAGCAAACGCATGATAAGCACCAGTCCAAACTATATTGCCTAAAGAGGGTATCCTAAAAATAATGTTATGGCATTAGTTAAAGAAAAACATTGGCATTTTCATAAATTCATGAGCATCACATATGTGATAGCTTACGATGTGTCAGGTTTATCTGTCGCACCTTGTATTAGAAGCCATCTCTGGAAATAAATATTTAACAATATCCCTCTATATGTACACGCATTTCTGAAAAATATTATTAGAAAATTACATTTAGTAAATTTCAAAATGTATACGGTTTTCATCCCGACTATATTAAATTTTATCAGTAAAACCCTCAGGCAATACTTAAAATTTAAAAAAAAAACAGTCTAGATTAAACATTTAAAAAATTCATAAATTGTAGATTCTTTCAGGGATTTCCTTCTTAACAAAATAAGTTCAGACAGGCGTTCAAAATGAAAACAGAAATTATGCCACGTTCAATATGAAGGTGTTTCCTTTATATTCTTATTTTTTGTTCGACAAAATGATTAAAAGAAATGAAATCCACACTCATCCTCCAATTAAATTTAAAATTTAGTTTAACCGATTTATTAAAATGGATTTTTATAAAGTGCGACAATATTATTGAGTAATTACCAATTTAGAATAACTTTATTGACATACCATAGCAAAATGAGAAAAAAATAGCATCCTACAAAAGCACTCTGTTTTACCGTTAAAATCGATCACGAGACAAGTGGAAACACAATCTTTATTTGAAAAAAGTACAAGGATGTAATAACATATCCTGGGTTGGATGAGTTTCAAGGGCGACAAAGCAGTTATTTTAAGTATTTATTAAGTTATTTGATTTTTTAATCAACATATATATATATATATATATATATATATATATATATATATATATATATATATATATATATATATGTATATATTGTCATGCATGTTTTCATAAATTGCTATCTAGTTCTATTTACGAATTCAGCACTTTTTACATAGGCATCACAACATCAAATCCAAGAGGCTATTCGAGGATAAGGGTTAAAGTGTACAGTAGTCAATTGGACAATATAGTAATCGTTAGTAATGAAAATTCAGTAAATTTGTTAACTTATATGGAACGGCTCATCAAAAACTTATTTACGTTAGACTTGAAAACAACCATATTGTAGACAGCTGGAAAGCAGGAAAACGGAAAACAATTCCATAGGTGTGCAGTTCTTTGTTCATGGAATCTACGTTTAGGTATAGGCACAGGTAAAGAGTGAGGGGAATTATTGATAGTGTTTTCTGCTAGACAAGTGTTTCTTGTATAAGTTTGGCGAGGGGGCGACCATAGATTGGAGCTCAGTCGAGCACTTGCCATGGAAATAACGATAAAGCAGAGACAAACTCGCAACATCTCTTCTGTGAGATAGAGGTTACAGGGAAGAGAAAAGGACATGCCCAACGAGACCACGAAGTCTATTTTGAACTCTATCAAGGCAGGATGTTCTTTCTAGCAGCTCTTGCCCAGATGCGGCACTAGTACTCAATCCTTGGACGTACCTGGCTCTTATATAGATAGAGAATTGCATCAGCAGTGAGATATCTACTGGATCGATAGAAGGATCCCACCATCTTACCAGTGGCCTTGGCAACGGATTTAATGCATGTGTTCCATTTCAGATCAGGAGTAAAGGTCAAACCCAGAAGCTTGTTAAAACATGAAGTCTCCACAAGACGAGGGCCATTCATTTCAATTGATGCCAGAGGGGGATCAGAGCGTTGATGATGTAAAGATAGAAGCTTGGTTTTAGATGCATAAAAAGTAACTAGCCACTCCTTTATCCGTTGTACCACGTGCTCAAGATTAGAGGAGAGAGAATCGGAGACAACTTGGCCGTTTATGGTCTTAGATGTGCTACCATAGATAGTAGTGGCATCAGCATAAATGTCTACAAATGTAAGGATGTGATTTGGAAGATCATTAATGTAGATCAGGAAGAGAATTGAGCCCAGGATGAACCCTTTAATACTTTACTAAAATAATAAATTTGATATATTGTATGGGCTGATTATTTCATCTTAAAAGACACAACTATCAATTAACTCACACTTCATAATTTTTCATAATTCTTGGATATGGTACTAATTACGTCAATAATTTTTCATCATTTGTAACTCGCCATATCGCACACCTTACTAAAATAATAACTTTAATATATTGTCTAGGCTGATTATTTCATTACAAACACACACATAAATTAACTCACATTTCATCATTTTTCATTATTCTTGGAAATGTTACTAATTTCGACAATATTGTTTTTATATTTTTAAGCAACATTTTCGCCTAACATTGCTAAAATAATAACTTTGATATATATTCTGGGCTGCTTATTTCATTACAAACATACCAATCAATTAACCTCCATTTCATCATTTTTCATAATGCTTGGGTATGTTACTAATTTCGACAATCATTTTTCATAATTTTAACCCACATTGTCGCCCTTCCTTAATAAAATAATAACTTTGATATATTGTCTGGGCTTATTACTTCATTACAAACACACTAATGCATGAAATCACATTCCATCATTTTTCATAATTCTTGGATATGTTTCTTATTTCGACAATCATTTTTCATAATTTTAACCCACATTTTTGCACCTCTCCCTTTACTAAATAATAACTTAGATTTATTGTCTAGACTGATTATATTATTACAAACACACCAATCAATTAACTTACATTTCATATTTTTTCATAAATCTTGGATATGTTACTAATTTCGGCAATCATTTTGCATAATTAAAACTATCCTTGTCGCCCTCTTTTGCTTACATAAGTTAGATATATTGTCTATAGTGATTATTTTATTATAAACACACCAATCAATAAACACACTTTTCATCATTTTTCGTAATTCTTGGATATGCTACTAATTTCGACCATAATTTTTTGTAATTAAAACCATCCTCATCGCCCTCTCTTACTAAAATAATAACGTTGATATATTGTCTGGGCTAATTATTTCATTACAAACACACCAATCAATTAACTAACATTTTATCATTTGATGTAATTCTTAGATATGTTACTAATTTCGACAATAATTTTCATAATTTTAGCCCGCCTTATCGCCTTCCACCTTACAAAAATAACAACTTTTATATATTGTTTGGGCTGATTATTTTATTATAAAATAACTCATATTTCATCATTTTTCATTATTCTTGGATATCCTTCTAATTTCAACAATATTTTTTATAATTTAAACAATCCTCCCCGCTCTCTCTTACTAAAAATAACTTTGATATATTGTCTGGGCTGATTATTTCATAAAAAGCACAACTATCAATTAATTTACACTTCATCATTTTTCATAATTCTCGGATATGTTACTAATTTCGACAATCACTTTTTATATTTTAGCCCACATTATTAACCCCATCCCACTACTAAAATGATAACTTTGATATATTCTCGGGGCTGAATATTTCATTTCAAACACACCAATCAATTAACATTTCGTCATTTTTCATAATTCCAGGATATGTTACTAATTTCGACAATCCTTTTTTATCATTTAAACCCACATCATCGCCCCCTTACTAAGATAATAACTTTGATATATTGTCTGGTCTGATTATTTCATTGCGAACACACTAATTCATTAAATCACATATCATTTTTCATAGTTATTAGATATGTTACTAATTTCGGCAATAATTTTTCATAAGTTTAAAACACCTTATAGCCTCTTCCTTACTAAAATAAAAAGTTTGATATATTTGCTGGGCTGCTTATTTAATTACAAACACACTAATCAATTAACTCACATTTCATCATTTTTCATAATTCTTGGATATGTTACTAATTTCGACAATCATTTTTTATAATTAAAACCCCACATTATGCCTCCCTTCTACTTATATAAGAACTTTGATATATTGTCTGGGCTTATTATTTCATTACAAACACACCAATCAAGTAACTCAAATTTCATAATTTTTCATAAATCTTGGATATGTTACTAATTTCGACAATAATTTTCATAATTTTAACCCACTATGTCGCTCCCCCTTACTTAAATAATAACTTTGATATATTGCCTGGGCTAATTATTTCATTACAAACACATCAATTTATTCCGGGTATTCTCATAGTATATATGTTCCGCCTATCTTATCCAATCCCGGGTTACGCCAAATATTCTGCTAGTATATATCTTTCACTTATCTCATTCGATCACGGGCGACGCTTGGTATTCTGCTACTTTATGTTTTCCACCTATCTCATTCAATACTGGGCGACACTTTCTGCTAGTATATATTTGCACTTATCTCAGTCAATTCCGGAATTGACTTCATGTCCGCCATCATACTGTTAAAAAAGACATGAAACAAAGTAATGTTTAAATCGTAAACTGTTTCAGTCATTTCCGGAACTGACTTTATATCCCCAACCCACTGCTAAGAATATACATGAAATAATGTAAAGTCTTAATAGTAAACTGTTTCCGCCCTTTCCAAGACTGACTTCATACCCCCCACCCACTGTTAAAAATATACATTAAATAAAGTAATGTCTAAAACGTAAATGGTTTCAGCCATTTCCGGGACTGACTTCTTATCTCCCATCCTACTGTTAAAAATATACATTAAATGAAGTGATGTCTAAAACGTAAATGGTTGCAGCCATTTCCTGGACCGACTTCATATCGCCCACTTCATTGTTAAAAATATACATTAATAATGTAATATTCAATGCCTAAACGGTTTCTGTCATTTCCGGGGCTGATTTGATATCCCCAACTCCACTGTTATAATATACATGAAATAAAGTAATGTTTAAATCGTAAGCGGTTTAAGTCATTTTCGGGACTGACTTTATATCCCCCACCCCACTGTTAAAAATGTACTTGAAATAAAATAATGTTTAAATCATGAACTATTTCAGCAGCTTTTCGAATTTGATACATAAAAACATTAACACGGTTAGTTATTAGGCAACCATTGCTTCAATATGAATTTCTGAGTGTAGTATCAGTCTCAGCATTCCAGTGACTTAAATCCCCGCCCTTTTTGGTATTGGTTAATAGAGGAGAAATCCTTCATTACTGATACAATTTTTATTTTTTGTTACTGTTGTTTTTTGTTTTGGGGAGCTGGTTTTCCCCCAAATTTTTAACCGACCTCATGTCCAGCTCTGCCGTTGTGGGGAGGCAAGTAAACAAAAATAAAATAATCAGAAGGGATATTTTCCAGTGTATTTTATAATTAATCAGAAGGGACGTTTCCAGGGCATTTTGAAATTAAATCAGAAATTACTTTTCCCAGTTACTGTTGTAATATTAAAACTTTGTTACATTAAATATAGTACATATTTACAATGCCTCCCCACGGGAAAGATTTAGACACCTAGGTCGTTTTTTTTAACGTGGAAAAAAGGAACAAAAAATTGTCTTAGTCGTAAAGGATTTCTCCTCCAATGAGAGAGAAAAAAATTGAAATGTAGCATATGAAGAACAGATACTACATTTTGATCTTGGCCGAAAGGCCAAGAAGATCAAATCATTTTTATTAGCTTTGCCTCAACAACGACACCAATTTTTTTAGGGGGGGGGAAGGTTTATTTGGAATATTCTACTTTTCTTTTTTGAGGGATGCACAGCATTAATAACAGCCGAATCAAATTGCGATATTAATATAAAGATAAGAAATGGAATTTCATAACAATTAAACGACCCGGATGTAAGCGTGACACACAAAACAACACACACGCTATCATATTAATATATAGATAATAATAATAATAATAATAATAATAATAATAATAATAATAATAATAATAATAATAACAACAACTAGCAAAACCCGTGGAAATTCCACAGTAGATGGAAATTTTTAAGCACATTATAAATAAAATTAATAAAAAATAAAATAAAATAAATTACGACGAATTCCAAACAATTTTTTAGTAAATTCAGTTTCCTTCTAACATAACCTTTTTAAAATATAAAATAAAATAAGCAATTTAAAACCGTAAACAGACAGCCATGATTTTTTTTTATTTTTGAGGGCGAAATGGTTTTAATGATTTTAACTGATAAAAAGCGACTATAAATGGGAGCTAATTCGTTTCTAATTAATTAATGTTTGCAATGATGATGGGTATTTCTGACACCGGACGTCGGCCAAGTAAATTTATATTTAGATAATAAAAACACTTACTATTGATAGCTATAGAATTCCTTGATAAATATTTAACAGCTTATGAATTTCCGAGTGAAATCAAAGTAGAGGGAAGGAAGGTAATGCTTGTGACCCAGCGGCTCACGAGTACGTCTAGTATTCCGAGATGTACGGAAAATCTAAGCAAGTGCAACATGGCAATGAGTGGATGAGAAGGTTTCTTGTGATTGTTTTTGTTTTTTTAAAAACGTTTAATCTTTGCAGCATTGAATGTTACCATTCATTTACGCCCACATTTCACTGCGGACTTTTTGTTTTGACTTGTTCTCGAAAGAGAGTTGGAATGTGCTTTCTAACATATCTTCCTTGTGTAGCAATGCCCGACTCTTCAATATTTTGAGAGTCATGTTTGATACTTATAAGTCTTTGGTAGTCTTTTGCTAATTTTTGTCACGTTAAACTTGGTTTTCCTTCTAACTTGGTTAGCACTTTTCGTCTTATTTTTGCGTCTTTCGCGGATACCAGTCCTTGCAGGAATATTAAACATTTAAAGTTATCCGCATTAAGTTCTGAAAGTTTGAAATCGTCAATGTGTTTATTTGCAACTAATGCAAGCGTTAAGTAGTCTTCATTGTGTTTTCTGGTTAAGTTCAGCTATTTCTACCTTTTGTGCAGGAGGGAAGCTTTAGGGCCAAATAGTTAGCTTAGAAATGTAACAGATTCAGTAAAAACCAAACGCTAGTTTTTCGGGGTAGAATATAATCCACGAACATTATGTCCGGTACTCACTAGTTTATGTTGTTGCAGGTGGATTTTTTAGGGTCTTCCCATTTTTCACAATTTGTTTTATATAAATTTTTTCTGAAACAAGACAAATTTTTTACCCCTATTCGACACTGTTTGCAACAATAATTTTTTTCAAACTTTTGCTGTTGTCGCAATAATCTTTCTTCGGCGTTTTTCTGTCTTTCTTCGTTCTGTTGCTGTTTTTGCTGTTGTATTTTTTGGGTGTTTTCTTAGTTCATTTGTTGCTGAATCACTTGGTATTTGATCAATTCGAGCATACTCGACTTAAAATCTTCCATGTTTACAAAAGTGTCTTTATAAGTACAATTTTATAGGTTTCAATATTACACTGCTAATTTAAGGAAAAGAGCAAAATATAAAACCTTTTTGCCAAGAAAAATCATTTTTTAGCGTTAAAGTTTTCGCGGTCAGATTTATTCACAGTAACCTTTACGCGGATAATGTACTCTTGATGAAAAATGGAAAAGTTTTTATACTTTGCTTACTTATGTTAGAAGCGTAAGATTGAAATTTATAAATCCGTACTTATAAAACCACTTTTTAACATAGAAGACTTCATATGTAGTACGCTAGAAATGGTTAAATATCAAATAGTGCAACAACAAAAACGAAGAATGGCAACTATAAACCAAAGTTGTAAAACCTTGAATTTAAAAAATGGCAAACGAAGAAAGACAACAGCAAAACGAAATAAGAAGGTAATAAACGTAAGAAGTCTATTATGACAATGACATAAAACGAAGAATAACTACTGCAATACCAGCAAAAGTATTACTGCATACATTATCGAATAGGGGGCAAATGCCGAAAATGAAAAGAGTTTTCTGGGAACGCAATTTTGAATGCAATTGAAAATTTCACTTACTCTCCATAGAAGAATAAAACTTTTCATATTTCAGAATGTATGAAACTTACATAATATAGTGAAAATGGTCTAAAAAGATGCAGCCTACTACGAGAATTAGGAAACACCGAACATAGCAGGTTCGTGAACTATATTTTACGTTGAAAAACTAGTAACTTTACTTTTGCTGAAGGTGTTAAACCTCTAGCAGAACTATTTCGCCCTAAAAATCCCTATTCCACAAAAAGAGAAAATGTACGAACTTACCCAGAAAATACAACGACAAATTTTTGAGATTCGCATCAATCGTCAGCAACCACTGTGACGATTTCAAACTTTCTTAAATTTCCTAAGGAGAGTGTGTTGCAATTAAAACGAGAGAACTTTTGTGCTCACTAAGTTATTTTTCTACATAGTCACCATAATTCTCAATGTATTTTTGCCAACGACGATGTGGTGGCTGTGGAGGGGCGTCCGAAGCGCGCTATTGTCATGCGAGGATCGTTCCAAAAGTAAACTATTTTTAACTCAAAAAATTGAAGAGCTACGAAAACAGGAGTAGTACTATTAAAAAGAACCACATTTTGTGCTGCAGAATTTATTCTTCTACATAGTCACCATCATTCTTAATGAACTTTTTTCAAAACTACAATGACACATCTCTGCATTTGGGGCACGTCCATGATAGGTTTTTCTTTCTTAGAATTTCACCTCTCTCTCTCTCTCTCTCTCTCTCTCTCTCTATATATATATATATATATATATATATATATATATATATATATATATATATATACAGAAAGAGAAAGAGAGAGAGAGAGAGAAAGTTTTGGAAATATGTATGACAATAAAACTACAAAAATTTTCCGTGTTTCCTCTTTTTGTGAAGATTCGTCAAGTTTATATATATATATATATATATATATATATATATATATATATATATATATATATATATAACGTCGAAATTATAAATAAAACGATATTTCTTTCTTTGTCATGTGGAATGGATGCGTGGATATTTCTATGTCTATTTTAGTTTTGTGTATCAAATATTTACAAGATGCGATCGCGTCGATGTGAATACCTAGCTAGTAAATTGCTCATGACAGAAAAAATAAAAGAAAATTCTTGATGATTATTTTCAACGCTATCAAAGATTTCCTTAAACGTCTGCTTTTTGCGTTTACAAACGGCGATTCTTAATTGAAAACCAATGAAACAGTTTTGTAGAAGCAACTCGTCCTTTGATTAACGTTGATCTAAGGCGATTTTTGGCTTAATTGTTTATTCATAGAGGTAATTGTTTTCACAGTTTCTAACATTGTAAATCTGAAGTTCAATTTATATCGTACTAGCTGCATTTAGACAGCGTTGCCCGGGGATAGAAAAGATAACTTATTTATATACAAAGAAACGCGTATTAATTTTGGTGACTTTGATTTTGCAATCAAATTATTTTCTGAAATAGGAATTTCATAAAGTTTGTTTCATTACTTGACACCAATTGACTACTAATAAAGAACAAATAATAATGTGTAATTAATGTGGAAGTGGGAGTCGGGCGCAGGCGCACACATACACTCTTGATATCGTATAATTTAATATGCATATATACGAGGGTCATTCCAAAAGTGAAGTCTCCTATTTTTTATTCAAAAAGTAGAAGAGCTACGAAGACAGGAATGGTACCATTGTGTGCTCCAGAATTTATTTTTCTACATAGTTACCACCATTTTCAATTAACTTTCAATGACGCATGTGCATGACAGGTGTTGCTTTTTTTTTAGAGCCTCACACCGTCAATATCTGCAACAGAGAGATGAAACTTTCAAGTCATGAATGCATAAGTATAGTCATCATAACAAAGCAAATTGCAATCCCTTTTAATCCATTCGGACAGAATAAAAAATAGGATGCATTACTTTTTGAACGCCCTTTATATATATATATATATATATATATATATATATATATATATATATATATATATATATATATGTCGAAAATCGGGTAATCGAAATGTGGGTCGTCCATTTCTGAGGTACAGGGATAAGCTGAAAGACAATCTTAAGCACGCATGCCTGAACCCAAAAACCTTTGAAGAAGATGCTGCGGATAAAAAATTGTGGAGGGGAAAATGTTTTACGGGCATTAGTACATACATTAACACACGGCTATCGAATAAAACAAATCTTCGTGGAGCAAGAGTAGGAACAGCACCTTCCTAGCCTGTATCCTGTGAGTCGTGAGTCGTGCGGTTTGGTTTGTGGGAGCAGAGCTGGCCTCATGTCACACATGCAGCACAAGCATTGAAGGCAGGGTGAAACAGGGCGAATTTTTGGCCCTCATGCGTTGAACGCGACGGGAGAGTCCATTATATATATATATATATATATATATATATATATATATATATATATATATATATATAATATGGAAAAATGCGCGCATGAAAAGTAATATTCTTAAGATTTTATTAAACCTGGAAATGTAAAGGACAAGAAATTCAACCTGGAAAAGTAAAGAACAAGATATTCTAGTAAAGTAAAAAATAAGAATTTTTTAGACTTAAAATATTGCAGCTAAAAATAAAATTTGAATATTGATAAATATTTTATTTATTATTTGCATATGTTGTTGTTTATTGTTGAGTTAGAAAGAATTAAATGATCCTAATTATGATATAATAAAATTATTAATTTTTATGTAAATTATAAAATTATTAATTCCATCTACTAACTTACTAACTAATGAATTAATTTTATTCAAACAATTTTCACTACATAAATATATGCAGATAATAGGGGGGGAAATAAGTTCAATCCAGCGACTGACACCCTTTCTAACTCAACAATAAACAACAACATATGCAAATAATAAATAAAATATTTATCAATATTCAAATTTTATTTTTAGCTGCAATATTTTAAGTCTAAAAAATTCTTATTTTTTACTTTACTAGAATATCTTATTCTTTACTTTTCCAGGTTGAATTTCTTGTCCTTTACATTTCCAGGTTTAATAAAATCTTAAGAATATTACTTTTCATGCGCGCATTTTTCCATATAATCCATAATTTTTCCAGGCATTGCTATTGTATTAATATATAAATTTATAATATTTATTAATGATTGTCAAAAAAAATTAGCTCTCAAACACACATTTATGCAATATTTATCATTCAATCACAGTAGTTCCGAGCCAAGCTCTCTACCGAGACTGCGGTTCATGAATTCGTGATCTGTATAGAGCGTAAACTAACAAAAAAGAAGATGCACTCGTTGTCTTTTTAGATATCGTTGGAGCTTTTGACAACATACCCTTCAGTAGTATGTTCAAGTCGCTACGAGAACTCAATGTGCCACCAGTACTCATCCGATGGATTGAGTATATGGTGAGGCACAGAACAGTTCAAGTAGAACTACTGAGGGCAACTGTTAAAAGGGAAGTAGTTAAATGAAACCCCCAAAGTGTGATTTTATCACCTTTACTATGGAACTGTATGCTGAATCCTCTTTTAAAGGAGTTTAAAAATAGGAATATTTATGCCCAGGCTGCTGCTGATGACATCGCAGTGCTGGTCGCGGGTTCAAAAACATCATTGGTCAGACGCATTGCCAAAATGGGACTACATTTTTCATCAAATGTGATAACGAAAAATTTGAGTTCATTCAAAGAATATGTATATCATAGAATTCACTAATATTTTTAATCGATAAATTCACCATTTTTTGCTATAAAATCATAAGGAGAGTTAAAAAAAAAATTAGTTATTAATAAAAAAAGTTCGGTTTTTTAATTATAAAAAAAACGATACACGGGATTGAACCTAAAATCTTTCCACCAACCCCCGGTACTCTAACCGTTACGCTAACATAGCATATTGGCGAAATTGCAGTAAAAAATATTTATATACAAAAAAAGTTATACAAAATAAAAAAAAGCGTTAGTCACTTATGTACTTACTCTCCTGTTTGTGAACCCACATATTTTGTTGTAACTTTTGTTCTACTGAACCAATTTTCGAATTTTTTTTTCAAAATGTAGCTAATGAGGTGTTCTATCCAACTATATAACCTGTTTGAAATTTGGTTGCGAACGGAATTAGTGGTGGGGGTTTGAATGTGTCTCGATTCATTCAATTTCGGACTTAAGCATATATTCAACTACTACCGTGGTTGAATGATATATATATATATATATATATATATATATATATATATATATATATATATATATATATATATATATATATATATATAAACTCACAGAATAACTTTCCTTTAACTTTCTTCAGTAAGTAAGAGGAGTGGAATATGAAAGATGAATTCCATCTTCTATAAATAGACACAAGCACGTACAATATCCGAGCAAGGGAACTACCCTTCACACTTCCACCTAAAATATGGTCACTCGTGCTTGAACACACGGTGTCAAAAACAAGGCGGTAAGTGTTAATTTTCTTAAACTCATTTTAATCCTAACAAATAGCATTAATATGGGATGGGAGACTATTTTCAAATATCGTTCTAAATTGGAAATGGAACAACGGATTTATAAGTTGCTATTAATAAGTCCCTCTTACTTTTTTTTTAATGGAGAGTTGATAATGCACTGTGGATGTGTTATCGGCAGCTCCAGTAACTCTCGCTTCTCCTTATTTGTCCCTCAGTCTTCATTTCAAATGAGTGATTTTTCTGACAAAGGGTGAAGAAAAAGCTGCGTTCCATGTCGGCAGTACTTCGTGAACAGTAGTCTGAGATGTCGGAAATTTGCTGTTTCTATGTCTATCCTTGTGACCATGTCACTAGTAAGGGTGCTGGAGGTAAACGTTTCATCTGGGCTAACGTTATCTGCTTAATAGCCAGGGAGCCGAACCTTAGATTAACCACTAAGAAGGCTGTCCTATCAGCAGGTGCAAAGTACTGGGGCTGCTGTATTGCCATTTGGTGAATGGATTCTATACCATGCAGTAGTCTCTAGTGGGGCCTCTCGATGCCATACTAGTGGGTAACTGTTACGGCTTTACCTTATCATGTGTTACAAAAAAATTCTTGTCTTTTTCTCTCTTACTTTCCCTCTCTGTCCTGCTCTAACCAAGTCTGTCAACCTGTTCCACAAATCCCAAAACCCCAACATGAAAAATCTCCAGAAAAAAAACACGATTAAACCTCGACCCCCATCTTCCAACGTAGACCCTTACTACCATGTCTCCTTCTCCAACTTCAGGGATCTACATTCAAACCTTCCAGAGGTTGAACCCGAATTATAGGAGACAAAACCGGACATTTTCTTCTAAAGCGAAACTGGCATAGGGCCGATCACTTCCCTAGACGAGTTCATAACTAAAGGATACTCCAACTTACCATCTAAATCTGACCCCCCCCAAGATCGCCATGGGCCTAAATTAGATGGCTTTCCGTGTGGTAGGGATGTCTGCAGAGAAGACCCTAATTTACCTTATATGTGCTTTCGGGTTGCACTTGCTAACACCACCGCATTTATATTTGCCCTCTATCGCCTCCACAACAGCTGAGTTACTATCTTTAAGAGTATATCTGAGAAAATTGACCATATCCTGTCTGCTCATCCTTCAGCTAACATTCACATTTGTGGTGACTTCAATGTCCACAATGTGGAATGGCTGACCCACTCAAACAAGACAGATGGTGAGCGGAGGTTTTGTCATGATTTCGGTATTGCCTGTGACCTCACTCAGATTGTCCACTAACCCATCCGTGTGCCCGATACTACCGGTCAGTATGCAAGCCTTCTAGACCTTTTTCTCACAACTTTCCCTTAGCTATGTTCATGTTCCGTTCTATCTCCTTTGGGATCTTCCGACCACTCGGTCGTATCAGTTAAGATAAAAATGAAATGTAATAAGTCTTTAGACGTAGCTCTCCACCGTACTGTATATCGATACTCTATGGCTGACTGGGATAGCTTCTGTACATTCATATCTAATCTACCTCTGCATTCCATGTTAAAAAGGATGTGCCCTCTATAGTATCAGACCTGACCGATGGATAATTGTAGGCATTGACCGATTTATACCATCAAAAGTTCCAACAAAAACCTAATATTTTTATAATATTTATATTTTATAATATATAATATTTATAATATATATAATATATAATATTTATAATATATAATATTTTTATTTTTTCCATATCTACTTATAAAATTCCGTTCAATATGTGTACTATATGGATGAGTAAACCAAATTATTTTTCTCTATTCGTTCATTATTATCATGTTGATAATAATGAACGAATAGAGAAAAATATTGGACATGGTACAAAAAAGGGGCCCCAATCTACTAGGACCCGTACTGTCATCCCAAGCTCCAACCTTTGTCCCATCGCCGGAATGTAGCATCCTTGAGCTTGTTTTACAAGTGCTTTAATGGAATGTGTTTCGGCGAACTCGTAGAACTTGTGCAACTTCACACTAACCTAACAAGCAGCAAAATCCCACCCTGATGACGGAGAGCCCTATACTTTGAAAGTCTATTTCCTCATACTGCTAGACTTTGGAATTCCCTTCTCGTAATCTGCTTCCCAGACTCTAATAACATGCAGAAATTTAAGTATAATGTGAACAGACATATTGCTGAGAAGAAGAAGAAGAAGAAGAAGAAGAAGAAGAATTGTACTTATTGTACTTCTAGAAAAAAAAAACGATTACGGCTTATTTGCAGACCGGATGGTGTTTATGAGTTTAATGGTCTATTTATAACGACGACCCTATCAAATTTCGTCAACTACAAAGCTGAGTAACGAATGCAGTAAATCGCAGAAACTTGCTAAGGTATTTTTGGATAAAGAGTCCCAGCTGAGACAATACCGTGATGATCGGTAATGGTGGAAATCGGGTAGAAATTAATTATTTAAGAGGACAGCTTAGCAAGAACCTGTTAAACATTGAACGTGAAATCGACCCTGGGAAGCAGCTCCGCGATATTGTGTTCCACAGAGGAGCAGTTCTGAGAAAAACAGCTTTACTCATAGAATTTTCGTTTGTCTTCCAAGTTTGTAAAAATAAAAGCATCATCCAACTATCCTCTCTGTTCGACCCCGCATCGGAGTTTGAGGCTGATACTAAAAATAAAATGAAAAATACTTAATTTAAGACTTCCACCTTTTCGTGACTAACCGAATGAGAATGCTCTTCTTGTGGATTAAATAAAATGTTCCATTCTAAATTTCGTATAGATTCCCGAGTGTGGCATAAAGATTCCCGAGTTCGACAAGATACACCTTTTGGCTAGGATCAAAGTGTAGTATCTGTTCTCATACACTTGATCTGTTCTGCCCTCTGTCAGTACAGGAGAAATCCTTCTAGACTGAAGCAATATTTTTATTATTTTCGTCCCACTCCAGAGTTCTTCTTGTATCCAGCTCTTCCTCATGATGAAGCAAGCAAATAAGAAAACAATATGTGTTTGAAGATGGTGCAATGTTATGAGAATAACATTCCGGATGTAAATAATTCAAGACGAAAACAAGAAGAATGAAAATTGTTGAATTCTAAAATGTACAAATATACCATTTTTAATGTTAGAAAGGTAGAAATGGAAAGTAAAAGAACGTAAAGGATATTTTTTAATATTAAAAATTTTTATGAATAACAAAAAGAAATATATAAAGGATTAATTCAATTGTAAAACGGAATAAGATAGCTGCAATAAATGAAGAGAAAGAAAAAAACTTACGACAAGGAAAAGATACACAAGAAATTATGAACAGACAAGATTTAAAGAACTATAGAAAAGACAAAAATTAATTAAAAAATATATATATATATTTAGAAAGACAGGGAAAAAAATAAAATAAAAGGTAAATATTTATTTATAAGAAAAAATAAAAATAAATATAGAAAAAAGAAATCAAGTCAGAAAAAAATTGTGTTGGTTGAGAAAGAAAATATTTGCGAAAAATAAACAAAGAAATAAAGACAAACGAATGAAAAAAAAGATTAAAATAAGAAATACAAGATCTACAAATAGACAGAAAAGTGACGGAAAATAAAAGTATGAAAATCAAAAAAAGAATAATGAGTAAATACAAAAGAAAATGTTAAAAAGAAAGCGAAATTACAGGGACGAAAACAATTTCTTTTTTAAATAACGTGAAAGAATTAAATGAGAGCAAAAAGAAAAGAAAGAAAAGATTCACAAAAAATGTAAAAAAAAGAAAAAATAAAAAGATAAAATAAAGAAATTCAAACAAAACTAGCATAAAAATGAGGTACAATACAATAGAGAGAAAAGTAGCTTTTTTTAGAGAAACAGAAAAAGGGTAGAAAAAGGAAGGAAGAGAAAGAAAATACTAAAAAATAAACAAAATAAATAGACAAATAAAGTAAGAGGAAATTAAAAGAGAAAAAGGAACAAAACAAAACTAGTGAAAAAGAAAAGACTGATGAAAATGGAATGCAGAAAATAGAAAATTTAGGGAAAGAAGATTTATGTAATTGGAAATTTTTAAAAAAAACTGAGCAAAGGTGAAGCGAATAAAAATTCGTAAGAAGATGAAAGAAATGATAAAGAATCTCTATTATTATATAAAAGTCACTTTGCATGTGAGAGTTTCTTCCTCATAGGTTCCATAAAGGTTGAGCCTATCTTTGAAAAATTTCATACAAAGGTAATTTATATTTCTGGCAGCGTTCTTAGTTATGTTTTCTACAGAAATTTATACGATAAGTATCGAAAATCGAAAACATCCGTTTTTTAAAATAGTAAGGGAATATTTTACCTTATACCAGTGTAACCCTGACCAGTGTAACGTAAAATATTCCCCTATAAAAATTCTTCTTATTTTTCTATAAGAGAGGAAAGACTATTTTTAAGCTTGTTAACCCGAAATATCAGCTGACGTGATGTTCTAAACAAACACAGACGGAATTTGATGAACGGCATTATCAGTATTATTTATTTATTTATTTATTTATTTGCCAATTAGTCCAGCGGGAAAATTATTCCTCCTAATATATAATATTCAGTAGAGGATTGATTCTATAAAAATACATACGCAATCTGCATAAATGATAATATTTTTATGCGTATTGTATGGCCGGACAATGCCGGGCGTCTAGCAAGTAAAAATATATAATAAAGAAAACGGAAATAACAAGTGGAACAAAAAAAACATTGTTAAAAAATTAAGATAAAGAAATTCTTCATGAAAATTAAAAATAAGAAATGAAAACGAAAAGGGGAAAAAACAAGCGTATTAAAAGAAATTAGAAGCAAAGTCTAACAGAAACAGAAAGTGAATAAAAAAAAATGAAGTAAAACAAAAAATAAAGAGAAAAATCAATATTTAAGAAAACTGAAAAGAAACAAATTACTAAAATGAAATAAAAGAAAAAAAAGTTAAATTAAGAAATTTATATTTCTACATTTTTGCGATTAGGATGGATAATTCGTACCATTTGAATGATTCGGACGACTGTTCTCATCTTGAGTGTTATTCACAGAACGTATGGTCGATGTAACCGCAGACCTTTTTCAGGTGCACTTTGTCGAACTTGGGAATCTGGATTTCAGTGTCAGCCAATAACTTTATCCACTGTACAACGATTCATTGCATAGGTTGAAGGTTCAATTCTTAGTGTGGGTGAGATTCAAGATACAATTGCGAATTACTGAGGACTTCTATAAAGTCATGGTTAACGGAACAAGAGCATGTTACGCCCGTGGTTCCATTCGAAATTCTGTGAAGATTCTCGAGTTCGACAGAAAAATTCCTGAGTTCAACAAGATACACCTGAATAAGGGCGGAAATTGTATGGACCGAAACCTTGTGCGAAGAAAAGATTAAACAAAAGAAAAAGGTGTTCTGATATCACTCGTACCATATGACTTCCGGTAACCTTCTATTATATAAAAGCGAAAATGTGTGTGTTTGTGTGTGTGCATTTTTTTATGTCCGGCAAAGGTTGGGGGGGGGGTCTCGGGGGGGTCACTAATTCTTACAACTTTTTATATACTTTCTAGATTATAATAACTCCGATTTACGAAACGAGGTCGTCTCTATCTTTTATTTGAGCGACCTTTATGTTACAAAATTCGCGCTGTGATTTTATTTCTCTATGGCGTGATGTTTGACAGAAAAGCAGACGTTGACGTTCGTTTAACCACCTGCTTTTTAAGCGTTTAATTTCAACCATTCTCACGTCTATACCATCTTAGCGTCGTGGTAAGTTATCAGGATTTCTTTTCGCCTGCAACTCAAGGCTTCGGGTTCAAGCCTACCTCCCTACCAAAACTTTTTTCTTTCTACAAATACCTGGGAAACGCCGGGCACCCCCACTAGTAATATATAAAAGATAGTGCGCAGAGCACGTAGGAGACTGCATATTGCATTACTACTGACTTATGGCTAACACATACTATTGTAAATACGCCTTGTTTTTTGTTCTAATACTTTAAGTAATTATCTACATTTTCTGACTTATCTTTCTTTTTTGTGTAATATAACAGATTGACGGCGAGGATTCGAATTTATTACGACCCAACGCTTGATTTTAGCAACAGAAGGATTCGAATATATTATGAACTCACAATAAATTTAAAGCGTTGTTCAAAATTAAAGCGAGAAAAAAACAATGGAGGGCTTTTAGAGTATGTTTGATAGAATTTATAAAACAAAAAGAAATTATGCCAGGAGGAATTGAAAAGAAATGAGAGCAAAATAGAAAAGAGAGCAAAAAGAAACAAAAAGAAAAAGATATGTTTTATAAAAAGTAAAAGTAAAAGAAAAATGAAAATTATTGGGAAGGAAACGGAAAATATGGGAATAAAAATAAAAGGAAAGTGAAATTTACAAAATTTTAAAGAAAAAAAAAGAAACAAGTAAAAATAAAAAACATGAAAGCTTTCAAAAAATTAAAATAAAAAAGGAGAAAAGGAAAAAGATAAATGAAGCGAAAAAATATTTGCAATAGAAAGAAAGAAAACAAAAGACACTTGTAACAATAATATGAAATAAAGAAAAAGGGACAAAATAAATAATTATGAAAGGGAAATGAAAAGAAGAAACAAAACGAAACAAAACGAATATTTTACGAAATGAGAAACAGCAAATATTGAGAAAATATGTACGAAAACAAAAACGAAAATATTTTCAGAAAATAACAAAAGGAGAAGAAAGAAAGAAAAGGGGGACTCACTGACAGATTTTAGAAAAAAGGGAAAAATTATCTGACAAAAGAGAATCAAAATGAAAAATAGCGAAAAACAAGAAGGAAGATAAAGATTTCAGAAAATAGTAAAAAAAAAGTGAAAAAAGAGGACACAGAAACAAATAAATGAGGGAAAGGAAAAGATATATGCAAATAGAAAAGGAAAAGCTATTTTGTAAAGAAAATTAAAAGTATGAATAAAGTAAACCGAAAAAACGAGGCGAAAATGATTTTTTTTTTACTTACCTTCATCCCAAACAAGGCATATCGCAAAGGCCTACTAATTGGCACCATGCCTAAGAAAGGTTAACAAGATGTTGGTTTACGTAACATTTGAACTTCTGCATATCAGTACAGTCAGGGAATCAGATAGCAGGAAGGGAAGTCCAAAGTTTAGCTGTTCGAGGAGAGAAGATATTAGAGTAGAAAGCTTCCTAGCATTTAGGAGCCTTAACAGTGAAGGAGTGTGATTTTGTTACTAAGAGATTTTATCGGGGATATATACGCCCTTCAGGCACACGTGCAATGAGTTCATCAGAGCATATTTTATTAAAATCCTTATAAAACAGGCACAGGGATAGAATATGGCGGCAATGAGACAGGGGTTGGTGCCTAGTTTACAAATTGGGACCTATTAGATTAGAGATCCTTTGGGGGACTTTATCTAAGAGGGAGAGACTAGTTGTAGATGTACCCGCTCAGATGTAGCAACAATACTTCATGTATGGTGAATGGTGGCCTTGTAGAGGTACAGAATACTCTCAGGTGTGTTTTCTAGCATTATAGAGGGAGCCCGCCTTCATTGCAGCAGCTTTCGCAATGTCGTCAATGTATTTATTCCAGTTTATATTTCCTGTGAATGTTAGGCCGAGGAGTTTGAACGAAGAATTCTCCAGTAGGGTGTTATTTGTCAGAGAGGAAAAAAGAATAAAGAAAGAAATTTAGGAGGGAAAATTGTGGGGGGGGGGGTAACATGGAAGAACCAAAACCAAAGAGAAATTAAGTTTTTATGAAATAAAAAAAAGACATATATGAGAATACAATTAATAAAAATGTAGCAAAAAACGTTTTGCAAAAATATTAAGTAAAAAGAAACGTTTTGCAAAAATATTAAGTAAAAAACGTTTTGCAAAAATATTAAGTAAAAAGAAACGTTTTGAAAAAAAAAGAAATGTTTTACAAAAAGAGAAACAATGAAAGAAAATAAAAAGCATAAAACAAGAGAAATCAGGGAAACAAGTTTTTGTTAAGCTTCTAAAATAATTAATTTCTACCCAATTTCCCATCACCACGGTATTGTCCGTGGCCTTCGTTATAAAGATGGCCGGCCAGCTGAAAAACTGACGTCATCGCCGAGGTCCCAACAAGCAAGATATGTGGAACTCTTAGACTGTCAATAATGAACAGTAATTTTTACAGACAGCGTTACAAAACTTCAAAATTGGATTAAAATAAAGAAATAAAGAAAGAACACGATGATTTATACTGAAACTCATCTAATATTAATAATAAAAAAATAATTAAAAAAACACAAGTTGTTTGTTTAAATATATTATAAGCAATTGAATATTTCGTTGTATTATAGATTTTAAAGATTAGAATGCGTTCTTTAATTACTTATAAATTGCATTTTAAAAAAGTGAAGGAACACGATTTGATTTGAAATAAACTTGAAGTTTATTTAATATAATTAAATGAAAATTATGCATGTAAGATTATGAATATTTGAAGCAGAACACAAGCAAAACATTTGATATGAGTTAAGACAATAAACAAATATTAAAATTAAACTTTTTTTTAAATCAAAATGAATATTTTTTAATCAAAATGAACAATATTTTTGTAATCAAAATGAATTTTTTTTAATCAAAATGAATTTTTTTTTAAATCAAAATGAATATTTTTTAATCAAAATGAACAATATTTTTTTAAATCAAAATGAATATTTTTAATCAAAATGAACAATATTTTTTTTAAATCAAAATGAATATTTTTTAATCAAAATGAATATTTTTAATCAAAATGAACCACAATATTTTTTCAAAATCAAAAACAATATTTTTAATAAATTCATGAAATATTGCACAGTAAAAAATAATTAACCTAAAGAAAAAATCATGTTTCTTATTTAAGATTATTTCACCACATAACAAAAATAACATGCAAAATCATTTTTTTATATCCATATTTTCAGTTTGTTAAAATACGTGGGTTTGTATTACTGTACACATAGATTTGAAAAAGTTGTAAAAAAACAAATATATAACAAATAAATGTTATCAAAGGCAAGATAAGTTACTTTTCTACCAAACTGGATATATTTTTCGTGTTTTTATTCAATGTAACATGTTTATTCAGCTCGAAAAACATACAGTGTTTACCGATGTATTCGAAAATTCCAGATGGCGTCTGATTCTCTCTTTAACACGGTAAGTTTGGGAAAAGGTGTTATAAATACAAAACCGGATAAAATACTGTTAAAAACTCGCTCAATATATGTTACCGTGACATAGGTTGACATATATTCGGCGGGTTTTTAATAGTATTCTGTATAGTTTTTTATTTATAACACCTTATCCCAAACTTACCGTGTTAAAGAGAGAATCAGACGCCATCTTGAATTTTCGAATACATCAGTAAACACTGTATGTTTTTCGAGCTGAATAAATATGTTACATTGAATAAAAACACGAAAAATATTTGGTAGAAAAGTAAATTATCTTGCCTTTGATAACATTTATTTGTTATATATTTGTTTTTTGACAACTTTTTCGAATCTATGTGTACAGTAATACTAACCCAATTACGTTAATGATGAGTAAACGCGCGTTTTTTTTAGTTTAGTTTCATATATATATATATATATATATATATATATATATATATATATATATAAGTATTTTTAAATTTTATCTTTCTAGCTTTAAAAAAAAGTTTAAAAATTTTATCAGCCGGCATAATTTATTTTTAAATATTGAAAAATTTCAGGAAAATTAATTTTTGCTAGATTTTTAAAACATGTGTGTCAACAGCAACAGCTTAAAAAATCGTCTCTTCAAAAGAACGTGTTTTAAAGAGTCGATGTTGTCTCGCATTTTCATTAGTTTTGTATGCTGTAAAAAAAAAATTTTTATATTAGCAATTTATTTTAAGCTTCTTCTTTTGAATGGTAAAAAATTTAGGATGATAATATTGAATTAAATTATAGTTACATCGTGTTAAATACAGGGGGGGAGTACGTTAAAACTTACTTTGCTGAATGGAGATAGTGTAAAATCTTTTTTTTTTTTACTGCATTATAATTCTTTATCTTTCGGAAATGAAAATACTGTCACTTTTTGGTCCTTTACGATAATTTCCTCGGCAAGTTGGAACGATGCACCGTGAAGGCATTTTAATAAAAAAAGAAATATTACACTGACTTCAAGACGTTACGAGTGACTACCGGTGACTACCGGTGTCAAGCAACTAAGGACTATCCGTGATGACGTCAGCAGATTAAATTATTTTTGCCCACCGGCCATCTTGTCTTTTAAGACGGTCTTTGTATTGTCTCAGTTGGGACTCTTTAACTCTTATACTCGAGTGATCTTTGGGCCTTGATAAGCGGTGACTCTCTAGTAAATAAAACAAAAAAAAAACAACCAGACACTTTATCCTCACCCCACTACCATCAGCGCGTTTCCTCATATTTTCCACAAATTCTATTTCTTCCTAATATCCATACACATTTAATTACAATTACGTTTTTATGTTGTATTCTGTTATATTTTTCATTAAAAAAAAAAAGTTGGACGGTAAAAGGAGTTGTTGGACAAAGTTTAAGGTATTCATTTCTTCTGGTGGCATCTCGTGTTGTTACACTTGTATTTGTAGAAACTGTGAAATATAGGTGGCTTTTTGTCCGCTTTTTTTTTTCAGATATGTGTGCTAGAATATACTTTTTTTGTTTGTTTTTTGGGGTTTTTTTTCGATGGCTCCTATTTATTAAATATATATTCCAAGTATTATAACGAAAGTTCATTGTAATATATTAGCAAACACTAGTATAGGGACAATAGTATATATTGTGAGAATCATGTAAGGTGCGTCAAACAGAAAATCACAATGGCGAATTTAAAATACGCTGAAAATATTGCTTTTCCATTTTCAACTAAACTGGTTATTTTCTGACTTTCTGTTGAATCATCAGTAAGAAACAGCCTTTGGATTAGTGGTTAGTCGCTGCCAACTGTTATCGCCAGACGAAATGAGTTGGGCTTAATATCCTAGCGCTAATTGTAGTTACATCCTAACCGATCACTAAACAAGTGGCACAACAAGCGCCTTGTGTGGAAGCTAGAGTTAATTCCATACAATTGAGAGCCTTGTGCCTGACTGTTATAGTTCTCGTGAAGAAGCACGTAGAATCGAAAAAGGTATTATATTAAAACATGGCGGGAAAGTTTTGCAATGAAAAAAAAAGAAAGTAAAGAATTATGAAAGAGAAAAACAAGCAAACAAATAAAGAAATGGCGGTTTAGAAGAGGGAAATAAAAAATGTGATCAACGAAGGCACTTTGTGTGTGTGTGTGTGTGTGTGTGTGTGTGTGTGTGTGTGTGTGTGTGTGTGTGAAAGAAAGAGTTCCCTATGGACTCGGAAACGGCTGGGCAGCGATTTTTGCCATTTCACATAAATGTGTCTTATGTGTTTGGTAGTGTTCTTAGGAAGGTTTGGTATCAAAATACCTCTTATGTATCAAAAATCGATAATCGAAAAATTCCAATCAAAAAAGGAACAGTTCGATTTTGACCAAAGTTAACACTCTTACACAACCTAACATCACAAATGCATATTATTTGGATTCATCAGACTACTGTTCTCATTTTAAGAGTGATTTTCAAAACGTCTGGATTGATATAACCTCCGACCTTCTTCAGGAGTATCTGGTCGAACTTGGGAATGTTTCTGTCGAACGGAACACTTTTTTTTTACTTCACAGGGGTAGCATGTTCTTGTTCCGTCGGCCATGACTGGATAGAGGTCCTAAGCAATTGGCAATTGTATTTTTCGGTCGTCCACACTGAGGATTCAACCTTCAACCTTAGAGTACTAGGAAAAATCAATTTTAAAAAGTGATATTCTCCTGAAGGTTGAAGGTTCAATCGTCAGTCTGGGTCACCGAAAAATACAATTGCCAATTGCTTAGGACTCTATCCAGTCATGGCTGACAGAACAAGAGCATGCTACCCCCGTGAAGTAAATAAAGGGTTCCGCTCGAAATTCCGTCCAAATTCCCGAGTCCGACAGAAACATTCCCGAGTTCGACAAGATACATCGACTGAAACGTTGTGAAAATCACACTCAAGATAAGAACAGTAATCCGATGAATCCAAATAAAACGAACAAGTGTTATGGGGTTAAATAGTAATAAACGAAAGGAACACAGGATTTTTAGGAACGAAACATGTATTCACATAAATTACAGGCAAAGTGAGTTGAGTAATACCATTACTCAACGGTTGGGCGTGTGCACCCGACCTACTTGGTCGCGTGCCAATCTCAGATTGCCGGGCACCGGTACTCCATACCGGAAGTGACGTCACCAGATGAAGTAACGTCATGAAACAGTCCATTAATCCCATGGACGGACGTCTCCAACAGCCCCCACCCAAGCTTTTTGTTCGTAAAAGCTGTCAGTATCTCTTCCTTTTAGGGTTTACCATCAATGGCACGGTAAACTTTCTCTTACGGAACGATCGCCGTTGTTCGGGTGTTGGTTGAGGAGGTTCAAGATCAAACGTTTCGAAGACAGTGTCTATCGGCTCCTCTTCCAATGGTGGACTATCGCCGGTTTCAACTGATCGACATCTTAGTTGGTTCTGGTGACGTTTGTGGGTATATGTTGATCCTTGGATAATATATACCATGTCACCGACTCTCTTAGTAATTGTACCCACCTCCCAGAATGATGTGTTGTTTTTATAACTTTTGAAAAACACTCTTTCATAAGTGGTCACTAGTAGCCCTTGGCTGTTTGTGTAAGAGCTTGTCCAAAACGGATCTCACTTTCCGCGCAAACATCGTTTCTGCAGGTGATACTGCTGTTGGTGTGTTCGGGTTACGTGTAATCCTATACACGTGTAGAAATTGTTCAAGTGCTTCCTTAGGTTGCTTTGGCTTGTGGAATTCTTTTGGCGATGGTTTTTTAGCTTCCGGCTTTGCAGTTTTAGTTTTTTTTTGTTTGTTTTTTGTTTTGTTTTTTGTTTTTTTGCCTCCTTTGGCAGATTCCGTTGAAGCTTTTTTTTTTCGATTTCTCTGTTGCTTCAAATGGGACGTTACGTTTCTCCTTGAAAACGGCAGAGTGTTTTCTTTTAGTTCAAATCTTGCTATAGCCTTTGTACATTTCCTAGTCCTGGTCAGAATACTTCTGGAAATTTCTCTTTTAACTCGTCCTTCAGTTGTTGCTCGTTTGTAGACGAGACTTCCTCCCTATGACAGAATTTATTCATAGGTTGGTCCCACAATTCGAATCGCTCCATCCAATCAGTACCGAACAGGTTTTCGAATGTCCTATGTACATACACTTTCACATTTTAGTACCACTATTTAAGGTCATCAGGAGTGTGAGCTCTCCATCAAATTCCACTTTATCGCCTGTCACAGCTCGAGCTGATTTGTTCGTCTTCCGCATGGTTGGTTTCCTTAGCCTTTTCCACGTCTTAAGGGCAATGATGGACAGGTCTGATCTGGAATCCAATTGTAGATGCACAGTTTCATTTG
Source organism: Euprymna scolopes (assembly GCF_053919585.1). Classification (NCBI taxonomy): domain Eukaryota; kingdom Metazoa; phylum Mollusca; class Cephalopoda; order Sepiida; family Sepiolidae; genus Euprymna; species Euprymna scolopes. Next base: position 15,533,264 of record NC_136500.1, read on the forward strand.
CGATGTTAACTTTGACATATTTGCGCCGGTTCTTATCCGAATCCAAATCGAATCTAGTCTGTCGGACGTTGTGTTTGACCTTGCTCTTCCTGCACTGGGTCGCTTTGTGGCCCTTCCTGTCACATTCGTTGCAGTACTTGTATTTGTAAATACATTGACTCGACCAATGTTTCCCGTCGCAGCGATAGCACGGGCTTGTAAAAGATCGCAGTGTTTATTTACCACGAAAGCGATGGTTAGGTAATCGTCGTCGTCGCTTTTTTGCAGGTTCAAGCACTTCTATCTTCTATGAAAGAGCGTAGAATTCGGGCTGAACAGTTCGGATAAAAGTTTGATTGCTTCAGAAAATTCCAATTAACTCGTCTTACTGGGGAGAATATAATCCACAAACTTGCTATGTTCTGTGGTCTTAATTTCCTCAAAAGTAGGCGAACATTCTTAGCGTTGCTCCACTCTTAACAATCCACGGTGAATAGGTTCTCATATCTCCGATAGAAAGCATTAAAGGTCCCCTCCAATTCCGGTTGGTAGTTGAACGTTTCTATAGCGTTCCATGTTTTACTTTGGGGGAAAAGCAAAACTGTCGTCTCTGCGTTCCGTTCTATCGAATATTTTTAACAATAGCTTTTCTTGTCTCTGTTGTTGAAGTAGCATTCTCTCCTCCAACATTTGTTGACTCTCTTGAAATTGTAACTGAAGCTGTTTATCACGTTCTTTTAAATTTTCCTCAGCCTTCTGCTGCTGGTTCATCTGGGCCTTGATTAGCTGTATTAATACTGTTTTAACCTTCTCCATCTTGTAATGGCTTTTCCAAGCGCACGAAAGAAAATTTATTTCCGTTTTTGACTGGAGAAGAGAGATAAAATAATAATAAAAAGAAAATGTCATTTCCTTGAGTGTGTGCGTATGAAGGAGGGAGCAATGTATCTCTTGCTTCTTGGTAAAAACCTTAGAGATAACCTAATATGAGGGTGGATAAATAAAATACTTGCTAACCAAAAACAAAAAAAAATGTACTGTGATACAATGCAGTTGCAAAAGAATAAAAAATAATTGCGGAATTGTCTGGCAGTTAACCAAAATGGCTGTTTTTATGTGTGAGGGGGGTCCCTCACACGGCAGAAAAAAATTTTTCACTTTAGAACCGACAGTTAAAAATAGAATATTTCATAAAATTCCACAATGAAAAAAAATGTATTTCCTTTTAGTCCAACTAAAACGAAAAGGAAAAAACATTTCTCTCCCGTTAAAAATATTGCATCAAGTTAGAAGGCAAAAAGAAAGGAAAAAACCTCTTCACTTAATTTGAAAAATGTTTAAATTTGCATACGAATAAACAGTCGACGGCTTACACTAGAATTGTCCTCTCGGTGATAATTGGGTGATAATTGGGTCAACATTTTTCTCTTTTTCTTTTCCTTTTTCTTTCAATAGGCAATCAAATTAATTTTTAAACATTACAAAAAGCGTTTCGTACAGTTCTTTTCAATTCAAATATAGAGACAAAAAGATTGCTTACAATTGTGTCGATAACTGTTCGTTTCTGATTTTTTTAGGCTTTTGTTTTTAGAACGTAACTGCCAGTCGATTCTGAGCTTGTAAATCCGAAGTTCTTTTGAAGTCAATTAGAATTTTGTTTTTTGTTTTTTGTGGAGTTAACTCGTGTGAAAGTCGAATCTGTCGTCGCCAATTGTTATAGGGTTAAATGGTAATAAACAAAGGGAACACAAGATTTTTAGGAACGAAACATGTATTCACATATATTACAGGCAAGGTGAGTTGAGTAATACCATTCCTCAACGGTTGGACGTATGCCCCCGACCTTTTTGGTCGCGTGCTAATCTCAGACTGCCGGGCACCGGTACTTCATACCGGAAATGACGTCATCAGAGAAAGCGACGTCATGAGATAGTCCATTAATCCTATGGAGGGGCGTCTCCAACACCAATCCTCATCTCAAAAATTCAGAAACATCACAAACGCATTTTAGAAGTTTTATCACCTCACAGGTAGAAGGGTCCGGCCTATAAAGCAGTAGCTTTTTGTATACGATAGGGGAGCGTTCGAAATTAATGTTTTTGTTTAGAGAACAACTGAACCATAATACTTAACTATTGCGTTTTAAAATTTAATTCAAACCATTATATAAAAATAATTTTATAAAATCGGCCGCAGGTTTTCTACAGCGTAATGTAAATTGCAATGTATTGTGGACTAATTCAGTGCAGATAGGCATGAGAGTACTCGACTGGAGTAGGCAATCAATCGATTTGCTTGAAAAATGGGAAATTCCACCGATTTCTGAAGAAAAAATGTATGGGAATTGTGGATTATTTCTTGATCCTCATTCAATCCCGAGCAGCGTCAGGTTTTACTGCTAGTATCATTTGAAAGGATAAAAACATAAAAAAGACAATGGCAGAAAATGAGTAAATAAATAAAGGCTCAGAAACGAAACGAAGAAAAAAAACGAAAGCGATAGACAAAAGTGAAGATAAATAGAAAAAAGGAGGAAAAACTAAAAAATAAATCATGATGAATTAAAAAAAGGAAATGGGAAATAAGAAATGAATAGATAGAAAAATCGCAAAAGATAAAGAAAAAATAATTATTATAGAAATGGATAAAAATAAAACTGAGATAAATGAAAAGATTTCCGATAACCAAAAAAAAAAGAAAAAGAAAGCCATAACAGATTAAGAGAAAAAAAGAAAGAACAAAGAAATTCACAAAATAATAAAAGATTTAGGAAAAGACGAATGAAAAAAAATAATTTTGAATTTACGAAAAGAAAAAAAAGAGAGGAGCAAAAAAGAAGAAAAGTTTTATGAAAAGAAAAAAGAAAAGAAAAAAGAAAAAAAAAAGAAAAGGCAAAAAGATAGTATGAAAAAAATCTATTAAAGATAAAGAAACAAAGGCACAGAAAAAAAGAAGGGCAAAAAAAGGGAAGAGTAAAAACAGAAAGGTAAATGAATAAAGAAAAGAGAAATAAATATACGACAAGTGAAAAAGAAAGAAAAAATGGGCACTGAAATGTCAAACTTTTTTCTGCAGGCGTGAAATTAATTGCTCAGAAAAATGTATATTCGTGGGAATTACCCACTTGGAAGCGAAGAGAAGAAATCCTTCAACTTCACAAATTACCACACACAAACACACATCTAATATATACATACATATGTGCGTGTGCGTGTTTGTGTGTATGTGTTTGTGTGTGTGTATTTGACCATTTAAATTATGTTCAAACAATATTCTAGATAAAGAGTATATAGAAAGGTATTACGGTTGTTTGCATCTGTTTCAAGGTGGTGTTTATTTTAAATCGAACAATGAAACGTCATTTATCGGATCATCCTAGGAACAAATTGTTCGTAAGTTTCCAGATAAACAAATTAAATACGATGTCTAAAAAGCGTCAAATTGTTCACACAAAAAATCGCAAATCTCACAAGAGCAAGTGTATTGTCGATAAATTATTAAATAATATATATTATTATATAGTAAATATATATTCCATATCATAGTATCTTAACCCAAGAGACAAAAATCGAAGATATAGAAATATTGTATTGATAATTATTAAAACACCCCAAATACATGTATCTAATTAAAGTAGCATACCAACCCACTTTTTATTAATAGGTACTTGTGCACTTATTGGACCGTGCTGAAATAATAACATTATTTAGAAATCCATTCTTAACATGGAGAGGGGAGGGTGTTTTGTAACTAATCTGTACTTTCACCTTACAATTAATAAAAAAAGATATCTTAAAAATTGAATTTAAGATCCGTTTAAACTCTAAATTACCTTTATTCAATGGGGATGAATGTGAATTATATATATATATATATATATATATATATATATATATATATATATATATATATATATAATTATTTACTATAATAATTATTAAATAGCTACAGAGACTAGTGTTTCATCCTTTCGTGAATCATCATTGCAGGGTGTCACGATTAACACAAGTAAATAGATTCGAATCTCGCAACAGAAGCCATCTCTGGCTCTATTGGTAGGGGCCAAATCCATTCGGCCACCGTTAACCGCGACAAATACTGCTGAAATTTAAACATTCTTTTTTAAATGCTTTTTAACGTCTGTCAAAGTGTCTGTATGATGATCTTCGGATAAGAGCTAATAACCGTAATACCTTTCTATATACTCTTATACGGATAAGAGCTAAGTTGACCGACTTTATTTCAACTGAAAGTGCTCAACAATAAGAAACGAGTCTCTTATAGGGGCTGACATATATATATATATGTGTGTGTGTGTGTGTGTGTGAGGTCAGGCCCTTTAAGAGACTCGTTTCTTATCGTTGAGCACTTTCAATTGAAATAAAGTCAGTTCAGTCAACTTAGCTCTTATGCGTATAAGAGTATATAGAAAGGTATTACGGTTATTTGCATCTGTTTCAAGGCGGTGTCTATTTTAAATCGTAAATCTTTCTTTGATAGGGTAGGACGTACAGGTTTACTTCACAAGATCTCCGGCTATGGTATAGCTGGAAATGTCTTCTCAATTATTAAATCATTTCTCTCTAATTGGTTCATAAGAGAAGTAGTTGATGGACAGAAATCAGAAGCTCACAGTATTAATGCTGGAGTCCCTCAGGGATCCATCCTGGTCCAACTCGCTTCCTGATCTACATTAATGGTCTTCCAAATCACATCCTTACATCATTCATAGACATTTATGCTGATGACACTATTATCTATGGTAGCACATCTAAGACCGTAAACGACCAAGTTGTCTCCAATTCTCTCTCCTCTTATCTTGAGCACATGGTACAATGGGGAAAGGAGTGACTGGTTATTTTAATGCATTTAAAACAAAGTTTTTATCTTTACATCATCAACGCTCTGATCCCCATCTGGCATCAATTGAAATGAATGGCTCTTGTCTTGGGGAGGCCTCATGCTTTGACAAGATTCTGGGCTTGACCTTTATTCCAGATCTAAAATGGAACAAGTACATCAAATATGTTGCCAACTCCGCTGGAAAAATTGTGGGATCCTTCTATCGATCCCGTAGATATCTCACAGCTGATGCAATTCTCTATTTATATAAGAGCCAGGTATGTCCAAGAATGGAGTACTGTTGCCACATCTGGGCATGAGCTGCTAGAAAGGCTTATCCTGCCTTTATAGAGTTCAAAATAGACTTCGTAGCCTCGTAGGAGATGTCTTTTCTCTTCCCTGCAACCTCTTCCTCACAGAAGAGATATTGCGAGTTTGTCTCTGCTTTATCGTTATTTTCATGGCAAATGCTCGCCTGAGCTTTAGTATATGGTCCCCCCTCGCCAAACTTTCATAAGAAACACTCGGCTAGCTGAAAACACTATCAATAATTCCCCCACTCTTTATCTGTGCCTATACCTAAACGTAGATTCCATGAAAAAACTGCACGCCTGTGGGACTGTCTTCCGTTTACCTGATTTCCAGCTAACTACAATTTGTTTGTCTTCAAGTCCAATGTAAACAAATTCTTGATGAGCCGTTCCACGTAACAAATTTACCGAATTTCCATTACTAACGATTAATATTGTTCAATTGACTACTGTACACTCTTAACCCTTATCCTCGAGTAGCCTCTGGGTCTTGATAAGTGGTCATGCCTGTGTAAAATAAAAGGGCACAAAAGTGATTTCGATTTTTTTTCTTTTTTCTTTTGCTTGAAGTTTTTCCTCTAGAAATTATCTGATTGTATTCTGATAAGCTGAATGAACAAAAAGTAATTTTGGGTGTATTTCTCGTTGTTTTAAAGAGTTAAATTGAATGATTTTTTTTAGTTCAATATGAATAAAGACTTTATTATTGTAATTTAAAATTCCATAGTTTACTTGTATACATACGCATATATATATATATATATATATATATATATATATATATACACATACGCATATATATATATACACATACGCATATATATATATATATATATATATATATATACACACACACACACACACACACGAGATTATCCGGGGTTTTCCCTCGCGAAGGATGATGATTGGTTGGTTAAGCCATAAGAACCGTTATATTGGATATTGGATAGAGGGGATGAGTTTCTGCGGTTCCAGGTGAGTATTGTCTGAAGATGGCGGTTTCAATCCTACCCAAGCAGGCGAGAGGATTAGTTGGCCAAATCGCGATGTCACAACAACAACAACTATGGAAGGCAGTAATTACTGAGGATACAATTACAAGACTCAGCATTCCTATCCTGTCGCGGTTAATCACCTGAAGAAGGCCAGGGGATGAGTTGGCCGAAACGTAGGGAAACAATAGCACTATGAAGATGAGGATAACAGTTCGCGCAGAATGAATACACATAAGTACCGCCTAGTAAAACCACCTAGAGCAGATGTCGAAAGGTACGCAAGCCTGCTGCGAGTACAACACTCATTCAATATGGCGGCTTACCAGATTTATTACTCGAAGCAAAACCGCTCCGCTACTTCATCGATCTATATATATATATATATACATATATATATATATATATATATATATATATATATATATATATATATACTAGCATGGGTGCCCGGCGTTGCCCGGGTATTTGGAGGTATATGTTGAGCAAAAAAAAAAAACCGGTCAATTTTTTTAACTTTGACCCCTATTATGACCCCTTAAATTTTATTGTTTTGGGCTCAAACCGAGTTATTAAGTTAGATCCATGTCCAAGGAACCTATATCTAAAATGGCAAAAACCCAAAATTGTCGGAGGAGTTTGGTAGAGTTCTCAAAGGTCAAATCGTTGAACTTTGACCCCTTAATCGCCAAATTTCTGGCAATTGCAACAACAAAGTCAATTCCAACAATTGCAACAACAATTGGAACAATAAAACCAACACTAAAAGAAGTTTGAAAAGTTTTTCAAACAGCAAGCAAAAGAAATAAAATCTCTTTTGGAAAAAGTATTTTCTAGGACCACAAAATCACTAGGTTCGGAGATTATTTTCGGCGGAGGAATTTCAAATTCATTCTCTGAATTTAAATACGACCCAGATATTGGTTCAACGTTTGAAACCATATTTATGAAAAGATGCGAACAATGAGGGGGGTATTATTGATCCGTGCTGAAATAATAACGTTATTATTTAAAAAGCCATTCTTAACATGGGGAGGGGAGGGTCTTTTGTACCTATTCTGTACTTTAACCTTACAATTGAATAAAAAAAAACATATAAAACTTTAATTAAACTTGGAAATACGATTTTAAAAAAATAGCGCGGATCAGTAAGTGCACTAGCACCAATACGCGAATTTAATCCTACCAAAAAACAAACGGCCGACATGTCATTTAGTGAAGCAGTATAAATTTTATCGAAAATTTTCGATAAAGAAAATCGTTTGTTTCATACCCGATATAAATGTGTAAATATCGTAAAACATAAGGACGATAATTTTGTGACGTATACATGTACGAGTAACGCACAGTGTAAGGTATTTAATTTAACGGAATTATCGAGCGATATGTTCAAATGTCTCAATTTTTGTGTCCAAGGTCTGACGACGGAGAACGATAAAGAAATTAGATCTAATTATTCTAATTATGGAACAAGACCCAAAAGTTAAATTGCAAAAAATAACAAAGGAATGCCAGACTGTAAAACAGAAATCGAAGCGAAATAAAGAAAAATATGCAATTCGGGTGGAAAGTATGCTTTAATTGTGAGCGTTAAAATTCCCCCATTGTCTGATTAAACAGAGACAAGGAAAAATAGGGTCACAATCGAAGATGAATGTAGTTTTTGTTTAAAAACGAAATGAAGGCGAGCCAAAGAAGACATTACCTAAATATAAAAATAAATGATCAGATGGTAAAATTGTTATTGGATTCAGGACGTGATATCTCTATAATAAAAGAACGAACTTGGAAGAAAATAGTTTTTTCCCACTGTTAACGAACATGGAAAAGATTAGGTATTTTTTATCACATTTCCCCCCCCCCCAAAACAAGGCACATTGCCACTTTGATGTAGGGGGCTACTATCAGGGACATAATCTACAGAGATACTAAGTGGGAGGTTTGGCAGCAAGATGTCGGTTCACGTTACACTTGAACTTCTGCATGTCAGTACAGTTGGGGAAGCAGGAACCCGGAAGGGAATTCCAAAGTCTAGCGGTTCTGAGGAAGAAACTACTGGAGTAAAAGTTTCTCTTACATCTAGGGATTTCTACTGTAAAGGAGTGTGGTTTAGCTGCTTGTCGGGTTTGTCGGGGGTATGTACGTCAGGAGGGGTACGAGTGCGTGCAGTTCGTCGGAGCATTCACCGTTAAAGTACTCGTAGAACAGGCAGAGAGATGCAACATTTCGTCGATGCGACGGAGGCTGAAGTTTAGATGACAGTTCAGAACCTATCAGGTTGGCGACTCTCTTTTGAACCTTGTCTAGGAGCGAGAGACTAGTAGCAGATGTACCAGTCCAAATATGACAACAATGCTCCATACATGGGCGAATGGTGGCCTTATAGAGGTATAGGATACTTTCGGGCGTTAGCAGCTTCCTAGGTCAATAGAGAGAACTTACCTTCTTCGCGGCGGTCCTGGCAATGCTCTCAATGTAATTGTTCTAACTCATGTTTCCTGTGAACGTTAGGCCGAGGAGTTTAAAAGATGTACTTTCAGATAAAGAGTCTTTGGCCATTGCTATGGTGGTAGAGAAGGTTTCTTGTCTTGGCAAGGTGACCATCCATTTTTGTTCCCATTCCACTACAGATTGGAGGTCATTCTCTAGTGTTTTTGTCATTTCTTTTGATATGTGTTCATTTGTTTTCCTGTCGTGTCTGTTATAGAGCGTGGTGTCATCAGCATATATACCCATCTCACAGACAATTTTGTCAGGGAGGTCGTTTATGAATATTAGTAATAATAGAGAACTAAATTACAACATTTTGTTCATGGGAAAAGCATAAATCGAAAGTGGACGTACTCCCTCATTCGTAAAATCCTTTTAGTCTAGATTGGATTGCACTGTTTAACTTATGGGAATTACTGATTAATTTTTTCTGTTAATGTCGTAGAGGAAAATAAGTCACTGCAAACGGAAAGATGTATTACGGATTTGAAACACGAATTCCTCATGTTTCATGCAAAAACAAAAGTTGACTTTGAATTAAAAGAAAATGTTAAATCTTTGTTTTAACGCAAACGAAAAGTGCCACTTTCGACACGACGCAATAAACGAGAAATTAGAACGGTTGGAAAAATTGGCGTAATTTCAGAAGTTGCTTACTCGGATACGATGTCACCAACCGTATATATTTTAAAAAAAAAAATCACAGTATGCGATTGAATGAGGGGCTGGTTGTTGTACTTCTTCACAAATTCGAGGATGACTTTACAAAGCACATGCCTCAAGAACATTACCGTCCGTGGAAGGAAATTACAATCAAATCGAAGAAAGAATTTAGCAATAATTTACGCTGTAAAAAAGTTTACCAGGTTTTTATATGGAAGAGAATTTATTCTGCAAACAGATCACAAACCGCTGATAATAATTTTTGGTTCGAAAAAAAGGTATAGCAACTCACATGGCAAATCGACTACGACTCCGAGGCCTAATTTTATTGAATTATAATTTTTTAAATAGAATATATACCTTCAATAAAAACTGGTCACAGAAATGGGTTAAGATTGCTACCTAAATATACGGAACACCTCGAAGGAACAATAATAACGGCGCTGAAAGACGAAAATCAATTATTGATTCTGTTATGCAATACAGTTAGAGAACGTCTGGTTACGCTAGAAGGGGAAAAAAGCAGCGGGGAAAGATGATTTTTTTTAGAAAAATAAAAACATAAGCCTGGCGGAACGAAAAAAATAAGAAAGGAAATAGTGTGTCACACATTTTTATATATAAGAACAGTATTTCTATACGCAGATAGAGTAGTAATTTCGGCTACTGTGCGGAAGAGAATGTCCAAATTACCCATATCTAAAAATTCAAGTCTTTAGACTCAAAATTGGTAGAGAAATTTCGTAGAATCGGCAAAGGTCAACTCTTTCAACTTTGACATTTCCACAGCCAAATTTTCGCCTCAAAACTGAATAAAATGCTTGCCGCCTGTCTGAATACCCGTTATGTGTAAATTTTGAATGGTTAGACTCAAAAGTCAGTGAGTAGTTTGCTAGACACCGAAAAGGTCAAATCTTTTGAACTTTGACCTCTCAGAAGCTTAAATTTTCGAGTCAAACCGATTAAAAAGCTTGCCCTATTTCTGAATACTCTTTATGTAAAATTTCAAATAATTAGACCAGAAATTATCTGAGTAATTTGGTAGAGACCACAGAGGTCAGATTTTTTTTTTTAATTTAACTCCTATTATGACCACTTAACATTTATTGGTTTGGACTCAAATCAAGTTATTTAGTTAGATTCATCTCCAAGGAATCTATACCTAAAATTTCAAGTTTTTAGACCCAAAATTGTCGGAGGAGTTTGGTAGAGTTCTCAAAAGTCAAATCGTTGAACTTTGACCCCTTAACAACCAAATTTCTGGCCGAAAACCGATCACATTGATTTTCTCAAATCTCAGTACCCTATATATCAAATTTCGAGTCTGTAGACTTAAAATTGACAGAGTTATTGCGTAGGGAAATGTACACACACAGAGACAGACACACAGACAGACACACAGACACATTCATTTTTATAAATATATAGACTAGCATTTCTGCCCGGCGTTTCCCGGGTGTTTGGAGGTGTATGTTGAGCAAAAAAAAAAGCGGTCAATTTTTTTTAACTTTGACTCCTATTATGACCCTTTAACATTTATTGTTTTGGGCTCAAATTAAGTTATTAAGTTAGATTCATGCCCAAGGAACTTATATCTAAAATTTCAAGTGTTTATACCGAAAATTGTTGGAGGAGTTTGGTAGAGTTCTCAAAGGTCAAATCGTTGAACTTTGACCCATTAACAGCCAAATTTCCGGCCGAAAACCGATCACATTGATTCTCCCAAATGTCAGTACCCTATATATCAAATTTTGAGTCTGTAGGCTTTAAATTAACAGATTTATTGCGTAGGAAAGTGTACACACACACAGACACGTTCACTTTTATAGATATATAGATAGATAGACTAATAGATTAAACAAAAATATATACGTATACATAAATATATATGGAAACAATTTTTTGTTTACTGGAAAGATTTTACGCAAATATTATGCAAGTATAAATCATGTAGAATATATGCATTTCCACAACCCATATATAAGAAAATCGCATTTTCTTTTTTAAATAAATAGAAAAGAGGGTTTTTAATATGAATATAAATACACACAAAAGAAAAACGAAGTACATGTACGAATTTAGAAGATCCATGTAGACTAGGTCTGAATGAAAAATTTTCTATTCTCAATTGTAAAGAATTTAAAAATTTATTAAATTCTAATTATGATAATTATAATAAATAAATAAATCTACCCAAAATTATAAGTAGGCATATCTAAATTCAACCGAATAAAAACGAGACCACCTTCTAATATATAAAGGAAAGATAGCTGATTCCCTAGAAAAAATCAACAATGAAAGAAATTAATTACAGGCCAAGTTACAGGTCCTAATATACGCGTGGCCATTGGCTATGAGAAATTGACATACATATTTTTAAGTATTAAGCACTGTTGAAAAAAGTTTGAAAATGGGTATAGAAAATTTTATGTATTTTGATGTTCAACTATAGATATAAAAACATTATTTTTGCACCAACCTTATATATATACATATATACATATATATATAGGTGCAAAAATAATGTGTTTTGATGTTCAACTATAGATATAAAACGGCATTATTTTTGCACCAACCTAATATATATATAGATATATATAGAGAGATATATGTAGATATATATATAGAGAGATAGATATACATATATAGATATAGATATATAGATATATATAGCTATATATATATATATATATATATATATATATATATATATATATATATATCAGAGAGGCGGTAGCATTCTCTATATAGGGATGGCCCGTACACGCCTATATACGCCTACAAAACAAAACTATCCAAATCTCAACTAAAATCAACTTATAAGTTTCAAAAAGCACATATTCTTACAGAGAAGCGTCTTACGAATCCAGCGAGTGTCAGAACGTCGGTTAAAATGTCAAAAGAGAGCAAAAAAAGGGTACAAAAATGGCCAATTGTTCTTCTTACTTCTTTCTTCTGCTGCTTTCTTCTTTCTTTTGAGACGATGTATCTCGGTGTACGAACGGTCTCTGACAACAGTTCAAGCATCAATCGACTGCTCTTTACACGGAGAGGTGCAGTGACCCATCGCTTTTTAGCTAACTCCATAATTAAATAAGATTACGTGTAATAACAAGTTTTAAACACTATATACCCAATGTAGACAGGCCACTTCGAACACGGAACTTCTCTCAAAAGGGACAGCTCCAAATAATACACCGGATGCTCACAGACGTTCCAGTTTGCCAGTGGCCTATATTTCTTGGACGCTGAATATTTGAGGTGAACGTTAAGGTTTTTTCTTTAAACAGTAACCCACCAGCGTTAATGAAACCACGAAATCTTTATCTCAGTTGATCAAAATTGTTATAAGAGTAACCTATCAGCAAGTACGACGTCAAAAAACAATGTTATAAAAACAAATAATTCTTCAGATTTTGGACTGTAAAATATGTACAAAATGTCAATGCTGTAACCAGGATTCGAACCTAGGTTAGCACGGCCACAACGTGGGGTCCTAACCTCTAGACGATCACGGCAGAAAGACACATGACTACTGTCAAACTATTGAAAAATAAGGAGGAAACTTGAAATTCTCACGCATGCGCAAAAATATACTATAGCAACCATTGTTAAATGCAGCTGAATCTCTTCGCTCGCTAAGAAAAGTAGATCAGACCAGTTCTTCTAAGAACTCACCAAACGCCAAAGGAAATAAGTTAAATTAACCGCAAAAGAAACTGCAAGAAAGTCATCTTCTAAGAACTCACTGGAAGCTGACCAAAAAGAATCAAAATCCAAGCCCTAGCCACAAAAATAACTAGATATTGTGGCTACTATACACAATCTACTAATAAAAACAAGTAACTTTTCTAAAATAAACTACAATAAATTAACCAAGTAACCTCACACTGTCACTGATTAGGACTTCATATAAAGATAACAACTACACTATTGGTGTATATACCGTTCCACACTTTAACTATTGGTGACGGGGCAGTATCTCAATTCTACGAGAATTGTCTTGCTATCAGATAAGTGATATTATAGTAAGATACACATAAGTGTTATATGTTTACATTTAATAAAAAATGCCAAAGTCAGCACGTAGTAAAAAAAGCTGAGAGAAATATAGACTATGAAAAAAACAAAGTCAAGGTATTATCTGAGCAAAAAGAATACTATCAGAAAAATGCTGAAATAATAAAAATTAAGTATCATGCAAATCCTGAGGCAAAGAAGGCTGCCTCACGTGCTGACTCAAAAGCACGGTATAACAGGGATCCCGAGGGGAAAAAACTGCCTCACGTGCTCTTTATAACAAAGAACCAGAAAAAAAGAAGGCTGCCTCACGTGCTGACTCAGAAGCACGGTATAACAGGGATTCTGAGGAGAAAAATGCTGCCTCACGTGCTCTTTATAACAAAGAACCAGAAAAAAGAAGGCTGCCTCACGTGCTGACTCAAAAGCACGGTATAACAGGGATTCCGAGGGAAAAAGCTGCCTCACGTGCTCTTTATAACAAAGAACCAGAAAAAAGAAGGCTGCCTCACGTGCTGACTCAAAAGCACGGTATAACAGGGATTCCGAGGGAAAAAAGCTGCCTCACGTGCTCTTTATAACAAAGAACCAGAAAAAAGAAGGCTGCCTCACGTGCTGACTCAAAAGCACGGTATAACAGGGATCCCAAGGGGGAAAAAGCTGCCTCATGCACAAACTATTATAAATATAAATATCAAAAACTGCCAAATCTTTGCCAAAACGCCAAAGAATGAACCAAGAAAAATTTAATAGTGAAGGTATGAACATTTTAGAACTTTATAATACTCTAACTGTTTTATCAGAGAGGCGGTAGCACTCTCTATGTAATATAGAACCGATGGAGGACCAAGAGGCAACTCCTAAGGCCCAAAACCCAAAGACCTAAAACCCAGCAGGAAGCGACCTGCTACTAATGAAGGCGGCAATGAGCCGCCTCCTAAAAAAGACAATACTATCATGAATGTAAGCTTAAAAATAAGACTGTAAGTAAAAATACTAATTAACAAGAATAAAAAAGCATTGGAAATGCAAAAGGATATAGGGATGGTATGCCAAAAAGTATACAAACAAGATAGCTATGAATGGCTAGGCACATGGAAATAGAATTGCATCCAAAGTATAGCCCTATAGCTTTTTACAACCGTAATGATGGCACGGAATGAAGATTGGAGAAAAACTATAGGGCTATACTTTGGATGCAATTCTATTTCCATGTGCCTAGCCATTCATAGCTATCTTGTTTGTATACTTTTTGGCATACCATCCCTATATCCTTTTGCATTTCCAATGCTTTTTTATTCTTGTATATATATATATATATATATATATATATATATATATATATATATATATATATATATATATATATATATAGATAGATAGATAGATAGGAAAGTATTATAAATATATTACAATGCAATAAATAGAAAAGGGAATGCAAAAAAAAATTATTTTCTATAGATTTATATATATATATATATATATATATATATATATACGTATCTGTATATTAGTGTGTAAAATTGTCATAAAATCTATCACTACGCAATAACTCTGTTAATTTTAAGTCTACAGACTCGAAATTTGATATAAAGGGTACTAAGGTTTGGGAAAATCTTTGTAATCCGTTTTCGGCCAGAAATTTGGCTGTTTAAGGGTCAAAGTTCAACGATTTGACCTTTGAGAACTCTACCAAACTCCTCCGACAATTTTCGGTATAAATAATTTAAATTTTATATAAAGGTTCCTTGGACATGAATCTAACTTAATAACTTAATTTGAGCCCAAACCAATAAATGTTAAGTGGTCATAATATGGGTCAAAGTAAAAAAAAAAATTGACCTCTGCGGTCTCTACCAAATTACTAAGACAATTTCTAGTCTAAACATTTGAAATTTTACATAAAGGGTATTCAGAGATAGGGCAAGCTTTTTAATCGGTTTGGGTCGAAAATTTTTAATTACCAATATATAAATGTATGTATGTATGTATGTATGTATGTTTGCATGTCTGCCTAAAACTTTCGACAGAGGCGACAGATTTTTACAAAATCAGTATCGTTTTGGAGCTCGACCTTCCAGACGACGAATATCGAAAAATTCTTCAACTGGGCACTTTTCTACAGGGGGGAGGATCGCTTTTTTCGCCGATATTTTGCAAAGTCATCCTCTCCTTTCGATTGTCTAGCCTTAATTTAAACCTACTTCACTTCTGGTTTGGCAGTGGTCATAACAGCAAAGAAGTCACGTTTTTCCCCCGTTCTTTTCCTCCTTCGCGATACGGGTTCGAGCCTGTCTTCTTACTACCACTTTTTTTTTCTCAACATACACCTCCAAACATCCAGGCAACGCCGGGCTAAAATGCTAGTCTGAAATAAAGCTAAATTTGAAACTGTAGAAACGATATCTTTACTGTTTCTTTTAATGAACTGTATACTGTCGTCATAACGCGAATGATTACCATTGAACTGTCGCTTTTACGTTATGCATTAAGCGCACATCAATATAACGATATACAATGTCAGTTTACTGTGTATATTTAAACCCACGTCCGAACATACCACGTATTGATAATCAGCCGATATGTCTCATAGACGTTTGGTCAAGATCAAAGTGTAGTATCTGTTCTTCAGATGCTGCACTTCTATTTCTTGTTCTCTTTCAGTGGAGGAGAAATCCTTCACGACTGAGACAATTTTTATTTTTGTACCTTTTCTCCACGTTAAAAAACGACCCTGATGTCTAACTCTGGAGAGGCATAGTAAATAGGTACAATGACGACGAAGGCGAAATGTTATACATACGCCGTTATATTGATGAGCGCTTTATGCATGTATGTCTAACGCAAAAGCGACAGCTTAACAGTAAACATTCACGTTAAACTAACAAAAAAAGGCATGCCTTTTGTTACAGCATACCGTTTGTTATATATATATATATATATATATATATATATATATATGTATATATATATATATATATATATATATATATATATATATATATATATATATACAAGTTCTGGGTAGGATCCCTAGAAACAGTTGAGCTACGCTGATGAGAGTTAATTAACTCGAAACACGCGTGTACTTAGATTACTGTTTTAAAAATAATAAAAATAAATAAAAATAAAAAAATGTTATATATACGTCCAAACAAATTATGAGCGACTTTCTAATATAAATAAACAAAAATTCGAGCTTCGAGGCAAGCCAATATTAACCGAATCTATCGTTTGAAAAAAAAAACAACAACAACAAATATATATATATATATATATATATATATATATATATATATATATATATATTATGACAGCCCCTTTCAGAAATTCGTTTCTTATCGTTGAATTAAAGTCGGTCAATTTAGCTCTTATGCATAGATCATCGTATAACGATTAGATCACTGTCTGGCTGACGTAAATAAACATTTAAAATTAAAATGTTTAAATTCAACGTTATTTCACGCCGTTAATGGTAGCCGAGAGAGGGTTCAAATCGTTCGACTGGTGTTAACCGTGACACCCTGCACTGAAGATTCCCGAAAGGGTGAAACACTAGTGTCTGTACGTATTTAATTACTATAGTAATTATTATAGTTATTATAGTAAAAAAAATAATTATATATATATATATATATAAAGCTGAACGTGTGTGTGTGTGTGTGTGTGTGTGTGTGTGTGTGTGTGTGTGTGTGTGTGTGTGGTCACGAATAGACTCCTATATGGTTGACTACTATAGAAAACTGATCACATATAATGATAGAAGATGTATCGAGACACAGGAATGGTTATGGTTAATCTGGCATAATGATGATTCATTAAAATTGTGGGGTGTGCGTTCGCGCCTGGTCCACAAAGTATGTAAATAAAAAATTTGAAAATTAAAAAAAAAACGTTTACAAGTGTTTTTGATATAGATGTACATAAGAATACTTTGATAAGTATGTTTCAAGGGATGGTATAATAACATTGTGGGGTTTGCCTTCGCGCCTGGCCTCCATGGAATGGAAATAGGCACAAACTTTTATAAAGACTTTTCATATCTATCTGCATAAGTATACTTTGATAATTATGTTTCAGTTTGAAGAAACATGGTATAATAAAATTATGGGGTGTTCGTTCGTGCCTTACCTCCACAGAATGGAAATATGTCACAAAGTTTAACAAGGTTTTTTAATATAGATCCACAGAATATTGTGATAAGTTTTTCAGTGTGAACATGTATGGTATAATAAATTATGGGTTTTATCTATATTAATTTTTACTTTCATCATAGTTTGCTTTAGTTTTGATACACCCAAATTCAAAGCTATCTCTTTAAAACCCTTCCTTTTCATAACCTATCATACTTTCATAAATCAGAATCCATTTTCTGTAGGCTGTTTTTGAACCCAGTCAACTACAGGTACTTTTTCTAGTATATATATATATATATATATATATATATATATATATATATATATATATATATATATATATATATATAACTTTAGTTCCTTCAGCTATAATCGAAACTGAAACCAAAACTTATGAAGAAATCTCGATAAAGTTATTTATAAAAAAATAAATTACTAAAGTTTCATCAGCTTAAATTGAAACCGAAACCAAGACTTATGAAGAATTTTTGATAACATTATTTTTTAAAAAATAGATTATTTCCGTGCCATTAGCTATAATCGAAAGCGAAACCAAAATTATGAAGAATTCTTAGTAAAATTATTTATAAAAAAATTAAATGACTTGAGTGCCATCAGCTATAATCGAAACCGAAACCAAAACCAATGACGAATTCTTGGTAAAATTGTTTATTACAAGAAATGGAAGTACATAAAAAATTAAACGAACCGGATGTAAGCGTGACACAGCAAATAACACACAGTAAAAAAAATTTTTTTTTTACTTTAAAAAATATTATGGGGGTGTAGTCTCTTTTAAAAACAATATCTCCTTCAAGAACAGTCATAAAATGTGTTTTCAATCGATATTTCTTCAATAATTGATCAGAGGAGCAAAAATGGATGAGTTTCTATGGACGAGTTTTCCGTGGACGAGTTTTCTGTGGACGAGACTCTTTATGTATCATTCAAGATTTTGCTAAACTTCGCTTCGAGGGGAAAAATTGAATAAGAATTGGAAAGACTAGTTAACACTGGGATTTTGACCCCTATTAACTTTAGTGGGTGGGCAGTCCCCGCCGTGTTCATGAAAAAAATCCAAAGAGATTAGAGTATGCACAGATTTATCTACCAAGGACCACCACTATCCGCTACCAAACTCAGACGAAGTATTCGCTAAGTTAAATGGCGGAAAATATTTCCAAAATATACTTAAGCGAGGCGTACCTACAAATACCAGTAAAGGAAGATAGCTCGAAACTTTTGTGTATCTCAACGCACAAAGGACTTTATAAACTCAATAGATTAGCATTTGGTATAAAAGTAGCACCTGCAATTTTCCAACAGGTAATCGATACTTTGCTAAGCGGTCTGGATTTCGCAATAGGCTATCTGGACGATATTTTTATGCGTAGTCAAAATGTTGAACAACATAGAGATCTTTTATTTCAAGTGTTTGACAGAATAAAAGAATACGGATTCATATTGAAGGAAGCAAAATGCGAATTTTTTTTTTTTTTTTTTTTAATGAATTAAATACCTGGGTCATAGATAAGGGCGGGAGGAAACCCGATCTGGATAGTTATAAAAGACATGCCAGAGCCTCATAATGTAAGTACATTGCAGAATTTTTTTTAGGGCTCGCGAACTATTACCAAACGTTCATTAAGAACATGAATGAATTACGCGCACCATTGAATTTACTATTAAAAATTACAAAATAATTGGACTGGACGCCTGAGTGCTAGGCAAAAAATTAAAAGATGTGTTAACGTTAGATTTATCCCTGACTTATTTCAATCCGGAACAAGAGAGTATTGTCGCAACCGACGCAAGTTCTTATGGGATCGGGGCATGCATTCTATACAAGATGCCTGATGGGTCCACTAAGCTGATCGCCCATGCGTCGAGAACTTTACTGCCTGCCGAGAAGAATTACTCCCAAATCGAAAAGGAAGCACTGAGGATCATATTTGGTGTTACAAAAATTCCACCGATTTTTACACGGTCGTAAATTTAAATTACAAACAGACCATAAACTGCTTATAACCATCTTTGGCTCTAAAAACTGTCTGCCAACTTGCACAGCCAATAGACCGCAAAGATTGGCGGACCATTCTACTGAATTACGATTCAGTATGGAATTTCTTATATCTGCGAAGTTAAGTCAAGCAGACGGATTGTCGCGATTAATCCCGAAATCAAGGGAACCGCTGGAAGACACAGTAATAGCGTCACTACAAAGTGAAAAGGGCTGTACACAAATCCTGTGTAATACGATCAGGGAACTACCAGTGACTTTGGAAGATATAATAAGGGAAGCTAAAGAAGATAGTTTCATCAAAGAAACAAAACAAAAAATTCAATCAGATGAATCGGCGGCGGAAGTTTATTCTATGTGTAATGAGGTACTTCGATATCGAGAAAGAATAATAATCCCAGCTACACTAGAAAAAAAAATCCTCAAGGATTTCCATACGAAGCACCCTGGGGTTACTCGAATGAAGAACCTCATGTGGTTCTACGTTTACTGGAAGAGTATGGACACTGATATAGAAGACACGGTAAAGTCGTATAAGGGATGCGCATTGGTGCAAAAGCGCCCCAATACAATTTAGCCCGTGGCCTAAAGCTGACCACCCATCACAAAGAATGCGCGTAAATTACGCAGGCCCACTGGAGGGAAACTATTATTTAATAGTGGTAGACAGTTTTTCAAACTGCATTTCGATGTAAAAGCCCAACAACGGATTTTATAATGACTGCTCTTCACGAATTGTATGCTAGGTTTGGTGTGGTCGATTGTTTAGTGTCAGATAATGGCACACAATTCACTTCAGCAGATTTTAAAAGCTTCTGCAAGGATTTTCAGGTTAAACACATAACGAGGCCAATCTATCATCCCTGATCGAACGGGCAGAAAGAGAGGTTTGTAGACACGCTGAAAAGAGCCATGAAGAAGGCTAAAGAAACATCCTCAGAAAAGTTGCTCCAGCAGTTTTTACAAGTTTACTGTATTACGCCAAATGAAAGCGCTCCATCGAAGATGTCGCCGGCAGAGTTAATGTTCGCGAGGAAAATTAGGCCGGCGTTCGAGAAACTTTTGCCAAAACAGGTGAAAAAGACGCACTTACCTGGTGAAAAGATATTTTCCATGTGCACAAAAATAATAGTACGATGTGGGAACTAGGAAAGGTCCAGGAAAAGATCGGGCGGATGGTTTACATTATCGAAGGTCCAAGAGTTACTCACAAGAAACATTTGAACCAAATTCGAAAACGTATCACACATGACGAAAGACAACCTCCTGCTGAATAAGAAGAGGTAATGGACCAGATATATGACACGTTCGACCTGGTAACACCACAAGAAGCCGGACAACGCCGGTCCTCTAGAAAAAGGAAAATGATCGACTCGATAGAGATCAACCCCGGGAAAAGAGCAATACGATCATTCCAGGGGAATTAAAAGCTTGGGAGGGGGTGTTGTGGGAACAAATCACCCCTATTTGAGAAGTGAAATCAACCAGTCCTATGAGTATCACTGGTTTCAGAGACTAGATAGAGACATTCATACCATGTTTAACCGCATGCTACGAACACGTTCCTCTCATACCACTTTAGTGGCTCCTGTATTCTTTATGATAAATGCATATTATATTTATACACTTTATACTATTTGTGGTTTCTTTCATTTGTGACCCCTAGCACAGGTCTACAACAGTATATAACAACAACAAGTCTTTTTCATGACACACTGCATTGATGATTCCTGAAAGGATGAAACACTAGTGTCTGTAGGTATTTAATAATTATGATAGTAAATAATTATACACACATATATATATATATATATATATATATATATATATATACCAACTATTTTTTATATTTTTATTTTATTTGTTTACATATTTTATACTGAAGGTAGAATGAAATTATACATTTTA
The DNA here is from genome assembly GCF_053919585.1 of Euprymna scolopes. Classification (NCBI taxonomy): domain Eukaryota; kingdom Metazoa; phylum Mollusca; class Cephalopoda; order Sepiida; family Sepiolidae; genus Euprymna; species Euprymna scolopes. The sequence goes on from NC_136500.1 coordinate 15,554,625, forward strand.
AATAAGTTATCCGCCATGTTGATATTTATATTTAGATTACTATTTAAAATATTTTTCATGCATAGTAATTATATACTCTATATTCTGATGACACGTAAAAATTGACAAGTCAGGCACAAAGTTTGCTTTGTCAGTTTAAATTCAACTTAATGCTGGCTTTGAATATATATATATATATATATATATATATATATATATATATATATATATATATATATATATATATATATATATATATAAAGTGTCCGAAAGAGATGGTAGTCATGTTACAAAAAATGAATGCGAATCCCTCGTTTTGTTCGCCAATTGTTAGATAATCAAGAAGAAGAAGAAGAAGAAGAAAAAGAAGAAGAAGAAAAGGTGGGTGCAGAGGGGACGGATGGGGGGAAACACAAATAAAAATCCTTTTGACCTCAGCTATTCAAATATGAAAATATGGGCATTTGTAATGGCTGATTTCAAAGCGTTTCAAATCTGAATAATAGTAACTTGCTCTGATTTTTTGCGTCGTATGTCATCGTTGTTTTGAAAATGGAGCAAAAATAAATAAAAGTAATTCCTTTTACAAAACACATGACAAATACGGGTCTTGTTTTTCTTATGTTTGTCATAATTCTCATGACAAAATGGATGACAGAAATTTAATATATATGTTTTTAATTTCACATAAATTCACTGTCTTTTATATTTTGCTAGTATTTACATTATGCCAATGTTACACCCAAACAAAGCTCTGACAAGTGATATATATGTATGCATGTGTGTATGTGTTACACACACACACACACACACACACACACACACACACACACACATATATATATATATATATATATATATATATATATATATATATATACTGTAATAATTAAATACCTTCAGGCAGTAGTGTTTCATCCTTTCGGGAATCATCAGCGTAGGATGTCACGATTAACGCCAGTCGAGATATTCGAACCCTGGCAACAGAAGTCATGTCTGGTTTATATATACATATATATATATATATATATATATATATATATATATATATATATAGTTATTTAATATATGTACGCAAATAAGCTTATAAATTGATGCATACTATTTACATATGTTCAATATTTACTTCAGCATTGCCGAATATGTTAGTATATAGTTGTAGTATATGTATGATAAGTAAGCTACATGAATGCGTCTATGTTTTATTCCTGGAGAAATAGAAACCCCTCTTAGAACCAGAACAGCACACCCAATAACTAAAAACACCGATTGAAAACATCACTGGCAAACCATTACTGCAATCTCAAGAAATGCGGACCCTTGTCCATAATCGAGTTGAAAATATTTAGATGATTATGTTTGAATGAAAAGCTAAAAAAATTAATTTCAAAGCTTATGTAGATTTACTAAATTAGAAGCGAAATAGCAAATAACTAATGTTCAAAGAATAAACTTTATACTATGATAACTATACACACAAGGGTCTGACAATATTTTTCGGCACTTTAGTATTCGACTTTCCGTGTACCATAGTGGGGAAATTCCTTCAATAGAATAACATAAACATATAAAGACAATGCCTGTAATAAAATTGGAAGAAAAGCGATTAGGTAAGGAAAATTTTCATCATTTTTTACAAAATATACGCGACATTATTTTTCGGACATCGTCGAAAAATTGTTACTAGTCTGTAATATTACCTTTCTTTTCAATAACTTTTTATCAATCTCTCTTCATAATGATCAAACATATGCATATGTGTTTCTATTAGTCGTTTTTTTTTTTAGCGTTTAGTATTCGTTCCCATAGTTGAGCCTCTTTCGTCATTGCAGGTCTATCATAGACAAGTTGCGCAAGCATTTCCCAAACATTTCCATTAAATTTAGATCTGGGCTTTTGCAGGCCATTTCAAATTAGTCCTATTCACTTTAGCCATCCATTCTTTCGTGAGTTTTGACACATGGATGTTGCAATTGTCTTGCTGAAGAACGAAATCATTCCCCATCTCTCTTCTTATCCTTGGTAGGGATTTCTCGTCCAGCATCTGATTGTAGCTTTCGCTGTTCTGTCGTCCTTTCAGCCACTCCAACCATATATTACCATTAGCAAAGATCATACCCCAAACCAGACCTCCTCCTTCTCCCATCTGTCGTTTGTTCAATACAACAGGCTTACTCCTTCTCGACCAAGTACACCATCATAAACTTGAAACGCTTCTCATCAGTAAATATAACCTTTTTAAAGTCAACATGCTTTGTTAACCACCTTTTAGCACTCTCCAGTCTTGCTCCTTTGTGTTTCTTTGTTAGTGTCATTTTTTTCTTAGCCTTTGCATACTTCAAACCAATCCTATGCAGCGTTCTTTGTACTGTTCGGATGTTTACATCCAATTCACATTTCTCCTTTACTTTTCTTGCTGTAACTTTTTCTCCAGATGGCAAAAGCCGTGTCACAGTCCTCTTCATTCTCCTTTCAGTCCTCTTGCCAATTGATCTTTTTCGCCTTCTCTTCTTTTTCCGCTCGGAGTTTGTCTTCAGCATGTATTCGACCGTTGATTTGGACAGCTTTAAATCCATGGTTATCCATATGATGCTGAGGCTATCTTCCCGCTTCATCCGTGCCAAACAAACGACTTCTTTTGAATGCCTCATTAAACTGCATTGTTTCGCCAGTAGAATAGAACAGATAATTGATTCTAATGATGACAGCTAAGTGTACAAGCAGAAAATTTGCATACAGCAACATATACATGAACATAGCTCTTAATAAAATCGGATTTTTGTCATGTCCGAAAAATAGTGTCGCGCAAGTTTTCTCAAAAATCACAAAAATCTAAAATTATCAAAGCCTAACTAAAAATTGATTACACTAGTAGTGGATTTTCAACTTCGTACTTACAATCTCAGAAGTTTTTGGCACTAGTAACCACTTTGAAGTACTGTTTTGAAAGTGTCCGAAAAATATGGTCAGGCCTCTATATGTAGTATGTGTATATATATATATATATATATATATATATATATATATATATATATATATATATATACATATATATAGTGAGAGAGAGAGGAGAAAAGTTATAATGTGAAGTTTATTCTCTCACCAGTTACTTGCTATTTCTCTTTTATTATAATATACATATATATATATATATATATATATACACTAGACTAGACTACTCGTGACCCGTTGTGTCAGTATGTTATATTAGCTATGGAATTAATGTATGAGTGTGACACTTGTGATGTAAAGAAAATAGTTTTTGTGACATAACAGAAACATTTCTATGAAAGTATATTAAAATGAAAAAAGAATATAGATAGATTTCTATGAGTCGTTCTGTTAATAATTGTTTTGTTTTTTTTTTAACTTACAGCCATTGAATTATAAGTGGTCCGCCATACTTATAGGTAAATGTACACTGAACAGATACCATAATACTTAAAGATAAATTCAAATTTTGATATATCTTTTAATTTAAATGTGAAAAAAAACAATTGGTACGCTGAAAACGTACACAGTAAAACAATACGTTTTATTGTCGCGTTGATTATTTATTTGTAACGCAAATTAAAAAAATAATTTAGGGTTATTTATTTATGTTGGTAGTGTAGAAGAAAATGTATGAATGTTTTTTTAAAAAAAGGTGCATTAAAAAATGGAGAATAAATAAAAAAATAAAAAAGCGGTGAGTAAATCGCCGTTGTAAAATGCTCTTATGGTTGTCAACGGGTTAAAGTAGATTTATTTGTAAGAAAATTGCGTTAAAATAACTTAAACGTAATACAGAAATGAACGATGTAAAAAAATTCAGAAAGTGTTAACAATAGCTTATTTGGATAATTTAAACGCGAAAAAAAACAATTGGGGCGCTGAAAACGTACACAATAAAACAATACGTTTTATTGTCGCGTTGATAATTTATTTGTAAATATCTTTTTTATTTGCGTTACAAATAAATTATCAACGCGACAATTTATTTGGATAATTTAAATGCGAATAAACAATTGGGACGCCGAAAATGTACACAGTAAAACAATAAGCTTTGTCGTCGCGTTGATTATTCATTTATAAATATTTTTTTCAATTTGTGTTACAAATAAATAATCAACGCGACAATAAAACGTTTTGTTTTACTGTGTACGTTTCCAGCGTCCAATTTTTTTTTCGCATTTAAATTATCCAAATAAACAATTGTTAATACTTTCTGCTTTTTTACATCGTTCATTTCCGTATTACGTTATGGGTTCATGTTTATGTACACGTGTGCAACCGGAAGTCGAAAAACGGATGTTGGATTACAACTCCCGTTACAAGGTCATTAGAGTTTTATAATTATATATATAATTATTTACTATAATAATTATTATATACATACAGACATTAGTGTTTAAATAGATAGATAGAGAAAAGAGAGAGATAGAGAAGGGATATTTTAACAGTTTCTTTATGAAATTTTAAGTAGGAGGATTCAGTAGGTAACAGAACATGCATAAAAGTTTAAAGAAAAATGCAACACGAGCTTAATCAACACCACTGAGAGAGTAGGCCAGTGAACATGACAGCGTAACGTCATTTCCTGGTCAACTTGTAGATATAGATAGTTTCCAGTATGCAACCACGTGGTCACGCTAACAGGCATAAATATATGGCTGTGTTAACGATTGTCCATGTATGTTCTAAAGAGAAAGAACAATTCTCCATTTGGATAATAATTATTATAATTGCACATTGGGATAATTTTAATCTAACAAAATATAGTAAGTGAACTCGTTTTTGAACTTTAATTTCTTTCGGAGAAAGTCGAATATTTTTTTTTTTTTACTGCAAACAAACAATTTTTCTATAATATTTTTCAGTCCGTTCTTTTAATAATAAATAAAACTTTTCACTGAGTATTTCCAAATATTTTAAAGTTAGCATTTTTCACGGCAGTTCTTTTTTTTACGATCGGTGAATTTTAAATATTTAAGCACCGTACGTAATTTATTTATTTGAAATATATTTAAAACTTCAATTTTTTTAACTCATTTTCCCAAACTTACCGAATTCAATAGCGAGCAAGCCGACATTTTTCTTTTTAAAATATATCGATAAGCATTGTATGATTTTCGAAGTGATTACACGTTTTAAAGTGAGTAAAACCACCAAAAACCTTTCCAGATAGGTAGAAGAGTAACTTATCTTGCCTTTGATAACATTTATTTGGTATATATTTGATTTTTGACCACTTTTTCGAATCTATGTGTATAGTAATACAAACCTCTAAAAACATATCCAGTTAGGTAGCAAAGTAACTTATCTTGCCTTTGATAACATTTATTTGTTATATATTTGTTTTTTGACAACTTTTTTGAATCTATGTGTACAGTAATACAAACCCAAAATTTAATTTAACTTGAAAATACTATTTAAAATACACGTACGTACACTGCACAAGCACCCTTATTATCATAATAATAATAATAATAATAATAACAATAATAATAATAATAATAATAATAAAACTGGTGTAGATGACATCGACTGGCGCCACGCCAACTAGTTGTGAAGGGTCAGGAAAGATGGAAAGACCGAGGTGGGAGAGTACTAACCAAATCTCTAATGGAAGTTTGCAGTTCAAACCAGGTACCTTGGGGATGCATTTTGTCACCCAAACTCCAGGGAACACCAATAGCCGATGCCAACGAGAAGTCAGTGACAACGGCTGTTGTGATAACATGCAATCATCTGCACGAGTGGTCAAGAGGTGGAGAACACTGGAAATCTTGTCACTTGTTGTCACTTGGTCCCCAGAGAACACCACAGGTTACTGCCAGTGAGCGATCACTGATGATGGTCTGTGAGACAATAAATACGCTACACATTTTGATGAAAAACATGGGGGGGAAATGGACATAGAAGAACAGAAAACCAAAACTTTAAATATAATTTCTGTATTTAAAGTAATAGTTATTTAAATATTTCAACATATAGTCTTGTGGACTAAATCCAACTTCTCAATAAGGGGCACTCTGGATAGGAACAAAAATAATGTCAGTCATGAAAAAGTTCTCCTCTGTCGACCGAGGACAGAAAAGCTAGTGTAGCATCAAAACAGATACTACACTGTGATCTTGTTCCGAAGGCCAAAAACTAATTGTGTTTAATTTTTCTTTAATTGTTTGTTCCCTAAATTCATAATTAAGTTTTATCAATATTAAGTTGTATATTGCTTTAAAATTACTTAATTTTACATAGATAATATTTAAATTTTATATTGAATAAAGTTCAGTCTCCGTATTAATCGACTTGCGTTGCTTTTTCTTTTTCTTTTTTTTTTTTAATGTTTTATTGCTGTTTTCCAAATGGCTCTCGTATAGTACTGACAGTCTGACAAATCTTACCTACATTGCCTGCAAATATTGTTCCGTTAAAAGGCTTTCTTCTTACTCTCGGTGGCCATGGCTTAATTCGATCTGATTATATTTTCAATCTGAAAGGGATTTAGTAAACTAACAAAGCTAGTCTAAGTTTAACATCTAATTGAGATAACTGAAACTTATAAAACTTCAATTATTCCAGTGAGACTCTAAACTGTCTCTAAACTCTAAACCGTCTACATACCTATGAAACTGTTTTTTCTTGTTCTGACATTGATACTAAATTTTCCTAATCATAAATTATTAAAACGAACTTCTTAATATACCCAATCATTGATAGGCAAGAGTCTAAATAAAGGGTAACTAATTTACATATTCTTTGAAAATCGAACTGTAATTTATTATTCATTTTTTTTTTTGTGGTTTCTAAGTGACAATAGTTGTATGTATATGCGGAAACTCGCTAACAAATACCTCTCTGAAATATTGGTCTCCAGACCTGAAACTTGATATATAAGGTCATGAACCTGTGGAACACTTTCGATTTGGTTTTTAGCCGGTAAAGTAGTTGCTAAAAGGTCAAAATTTAAAAAAAAAAAAAAAATTGACCTTCACCTTGCGTAAGTCGACTATCTCCATTTCCTTCTGTGCATGCGCTAATTAACAGTTCTTGATTTTAAAAATGTTTAGGTTATATGCTAACGGACAAGTTTGGAAAGCTGTATGTTTTGGTTTCGATTTTAGCTGATGGTAGCCAAGTCGTATTTTATTTATTTTTTTTTTTTACTTTTGAAATCATTACTATCTATTCATTATAATACAATAATCGATAGTGAATTTGTTTTACGGTATAATGACGTCGACACATCGGTTCTCGTTAGATCGCCGAAGTTAAGTGACATTGAACAAGGTCAGTATTAAAATGTGTATCAATTTGGTAATACCGGGTGCTGTATTTGCTCTGAAGCTGGAGAGGGATGGTCACCGTAAGACTTTTTTGATCAATACATTCTTCATGAAATAATGCAAGACCTCCACTATCCGGAAGATTAAGGAAGATTAGACATAGTTCTATTCCTAACGTTTATATGATTCTATATTTATTGCGCACACACATTTTCCAAAGTGGTGAAATTAACATTACCAATCGTGACTAGCCTATTATCCTCGACTCTCTAATCTTCATCTGAGCTGGTGCTTCTACCGTTGATCTCTCCCTCTTAAACAGTGTCCAAATCAGAGTTTTCATATAGTGGAAGATCCTGGCATCCCTTTGAGATAGATTACTCAGCCTATAAAAGACGCTTAAAACGGGGAATAAGTCTTGATACTACGGTATTCGAGATACGTTCGTCAATATCTTATTTGTTATATTTTACTCTGTGTGTTGAGTCTTATTATTTTATATTGATTATATTCCCTCGGGGATATATCAAGTCTCAAATAGGTTCCGCACTATCGACTAAACTCCAACCTCTGTCCCATCGCCTCAATATTGCATTCCTATGCTTGTTTCACATGTACTGTAATGGAATGTGCCCTGATAAATTCATTGCATGTTCTCCCTCGATGTACATACTCCCGACCACTCCGATAAGTAACAAAATCCCACCCCTTCACTGTTGAGAGCCTTAGATATCAGAATGCCTGTACCAGTGTTTTTCTCATACTGCTAAACTTTGAAATTCCCTGCCAGATTTTTGCTACTCTGACTGTACTGACACGCAGAACAGGAACGTTGTAGTTTTCTTGTTCATCTCCTTTGGCTTTCTATTCGGAAGTGCATCAAGGGTCCAACCTTGGACCACTATCATTCCTAATATTTATTAACGACCTCACTGATAATATTGTGTCCAAGATCGATATATTTTCTGATGATACAATGCTCTATAACATGCACGAGGAAAGAACGGACAATCTAAGACAATGGCTGAATTCTTAGAAAATTACCTCCAGACCGTAGTGGAATGGAAACATAAATGGATAGTAACATTCAATGCTAATAAGACTAAGCTGCACTCTTTTAACAATTACAAGACGCCTTTCCAACCACCGACATCCATGACAAATAACATCTTACCTAAGAATTCTTCCTTCAAACTCCTCGGCCTAACATTCACATGAAATATGAACTGGAATAAATACATTGCGAAAGCTGCCGCAAGGAAGGTAGGGTCCATCTATCGTGCTAGAAAACTATTAACACCTGAGAGTATCCTGTACATCTACAAGGCCACCTTTGTCCATGCATGGAGTATTGTTGCCACATCTGGACTGGTGCATCTACCACTAGGCTCTCCGTCTTGGATAAGGCTCACAGAAAAGTCTCCAATCTAATAGATCCCAATTTGTCAACTAGGCTCGAATCCGTGTCCGATCGCCGCAATTTTGCATCTTGTGCCTGTTTTATAAGCATTTTAATGGAATGTGTTCTGATGAACTCATTGCACTTATGGCCCCTCGAAGTATATATCCCCGACAAACCCGCTTAGCAATAAGATCATACCCCTTTACTGTTGAGGTCCCCAAATGCCGGAAGGCTTTTTACTCTAAAAGCTTATTCACTCGAACAGATAGACTTAGGAATTCTCCTTCCTGCTATCTGCTTCCTTGACTGTACTGATATACAGAAGTCTAAATGTAACGTAAACAAACATCTTGTTAATCTTTTTTAGGCATGGTTCCAATTAGTAGCCCTTAGCGTCCAATTAGTGATATGCCTTGTTTGGGGTGAACGTGAGTAAAAGATTTTATATGTAAAACATGATACCAAATAGTATTCTCTTACTACCTAGCTGTAATACACCTTTCGGAGGGGGTGCAACAGAGTGTAAAAAAACTACTTCGCATTGTCGGTTTACGCTATCTTCATTTACGCCATTCAACTTATCATTGAAGTCGACATGAAACATTTTAATCTCTGTGCGTTCACTGTGCAGGTCGTGATCGTCCATTCACTGAACTGGTCCAAATACCTTGTTCGATTCCCACACCGATCTCAATGACAATTTGGTCTCAGTCAGTGTTATAACAGGAATTATCCCTCAAAATAAAACCGCAATTCTTGTCAAAAAGCAGTTAAAATTTTTATTCTTAAGATTACAATGATACTTGTTTTTTTTTCTACTGAATAACAGATTTGCTCATGAGGATTTTTAACCCGATTAAATCCAAATCTTAGCTCAACCGAACACAAACAGATCACCTGCTTCTGAGGACCAATGAAAACCAATTTACAGACCCCCAAAATCAAACTTACTTTCGAACCTCAGAGAGCCAACCAACTCTCTCTTTAGTCCAGTTAATCTGCTGGTATATAGAAATTCCTAAGACTATACAAGAAATGCCACTTGAGATAATGTTTAGTTAGCATCTACTTGAAACGGACAATCTGCAACTAACTGAGTGCTAATGAGACACTTGAATCATGCGGAGCGGGCATTGAAACACATGTTCCCATATGGAAGTATTATAGCAAGCCCCACTCACTCCCATGGTTAACTACAGATTGTACACCTGCATGCACGGCAACCGAGAAGGCGGAACTGCTTGCTCAGCGATTATCCTCCAACTCTTAGAGCCAACCAACAACTCCTATCCTAATTTCCCTAATGTGGACTAAAGCCACACTAGATGATGTGAAAATCACCCCTTCTCATGTCTGCAATATCATAACAAATTTAGACTCCTCCATTAATAAATTAATAAAAGCTTAGCTGAGCTAGCCCCTGTACTTTACAAGATCTACAATAAATGTTTTGCTGAATCTTGCTTCCGTAATAGCTGGAAAATGGCCTCTGTGATACCATAGTATAAGAATTCTGGTAAAAGTATTGATCCTCTCAAAATCGCCCTATAAGTCTTCTCCCCTTCTTCGCTAAAATCTTTGAGACCTTAATCAATCACTTGTCCACCAGCTTGCAAAAGCTAATCTTCTCTTTAACAAACAGTATGAATTCAGGCAATGTTGTTCTACGGCAGATATTTTAACAGTCATCTCTGAACGCATATACCATGCACTGGATAAGGTGGGCGAAACCAGGGCTGTAAGCTTTAATACATCTAAAGCCTTTGACAAAGTCTGGCATGATGGATTGTTAACGAATTTTAAATTGTACGGTATAACTGGACGTGCACTAAATATAATTAAATCCTTCTTAGATAATAGGACTATCGAGATTGTCATTGATGGGCGTAGATACTAGCAGCATAATATTAATGCGCGAGTGCCTCAGGGATCAATTCTTGGACCACTATTATTCCTGATATTCATTAACAACCTCCCTGATAATATAGTGTTCGAGATGGGCATATTTGCTGATGATACAGCGCTCTATAACATGCACGAGGGAAGAACGAATTCACACAAATCTAAGACAACTAAGTGGAATCGTTAAAAAAATGACCTCCACATCGTAGTGGAATGAGGACGTAAATAGGTGATAACATTTAATGCTAGTAAAACTAAGCTGCACTCTTTTAACAATTACAAGAAGCCTCTCAAACCACCGATAGCCATGATAAATAACATCCTTACTGAGAATTCTTCCTTCAAACTCCTCGGGCTAACAGGCAATATGAACTGAAACAAATACATTGAAGACATTGCGAAGGCTGCTGCGAGGAAGGTAGGCTTCCTCTATCGTTCTAGAAGATTAATCACACACCTGTAGAGGTACAGTATCCTGTACCTCTACAAGGCCACCAATCGCCCATGCATGGAGTATTGTTGTCACAGAAAGAAAGAAATATATTTTTACCGTTTTGATATAGAAGATTTCTTATTGTTTAACATGAAGCTCATGCAGTTTTATTTTACTTTCTAGGTTACCATTTATAAAGGCTAAGAGCTACTAGAGGATGAGGGTAATGGGGCGAGAATGAATGCTAGTTGAATAGATTAGGAACACTATGGGGAGTTAAACTTTGATCAATAGTATGAACTCTGTTCGATTAATTATGAGACGGTCTATGACAAGGATTTGTTGACATTGCATTTGAAGAAAACCAAGTTGTAATCAGCAGGGAAGCATCCAACAATAATGTGTGTCACAAGTGAGAAGTTCTTGGAAAGAACTATGTCGACAGAAATTCCATCTGGTGCTATGTACATGGCGGGAGAATGGAAAGTTTTTTTTTCCTTGTCGTGGGAAGATGAATTCTTGCTGTGAATGTTTTAAAAGGAGGAACCAAAGATCTTCCATGGAAATAACACTAGAGAGTGACTGGAAACATATTGTCTGTAAGAAAGTGGTTATAAGGGAGAAGGGAAATCAACTCCACTAGATTTCGAAATTGATCTTGTGTTCTCTCAATGCAAAGAAAAGTGCTCCGTGTAGCAATAAACATAAGATGAGAGGGATGACAATTTGTTTCAAACCGGAAGTGACGAACTATCATTTGAAGCTAATTATTTTCTCTTTCCATTTATTCGCTCCAGACTCAATTTGTAAAAAAAAAAAAAAGTAGGGGAGGGGCTACTGCCCCACACACAAAACATATGGCTGTGATAAGCATGTGTCGTCGGACGAAGAAGTACGAATGACTGCTTCGTTTCGTTTCTTTTTTTTTTTTCTTTTTTTTTGCATTTTTTTATCATTCCAATTTTTATATTAAACGTTTTCGCCACTGCTTACCCTTTCTTATCGAATCGACCAACTTTTTTACTCATTGATGAATTATTGTTTGTCCTTTTTTTCTCTTTCATACCTAATTTTTTATATATTTATATTAATATCTTATATTTCCTTCTTTTTCTTTTTTATATTACTTTTTTTTCTTTTACTTGTTTTTCTTCGTCTTTCTTTCGTTCTTTTTCTTCTTTTCTTTCTTCCATTCAGACTTGTTATTTTGTTCAGTTATCTTTAAATTATTTTATTCTATTGTTTTTTTTTTCTTTTCTTTTCGTAGTTTTATTCTGCCGTTCATTTATCTTCATTATTTTCGTCTTTAATTTAACATTTGTTTTTCTTGTTGTTTTCCTGCTTTGTTTCTATTTCGCTTCAATTTTGTAAACTTTACAAGAATACACACACGCACACACACACACACACACACACACACACATATGCAAAGAAACACTTTTAAAAAGTGTGTAATATCAAGTTAAAAGCAATCTCCCTCTCAAGATAAATGCCGCTCGGCTCTGTTTCAAAACACGTTATTATCAGCAAAAACTATTAAATTCAATGGTTTTTGTTTCTGTTATCTTTATTTTCTGTTATCTTAAATTTGATTCAATATTTGTTACCAACTTTGTTGTCGATTCAATATACTTGCTTCCGTTTAAAAAAACATAGCCCTCGTTATGTGATGCATTATGGAAACAAATAAATTTGGTGAAACATAAAACAATTAAATATTTTTAGAATACGTTAAAAATTAATATTAACCCGATACTAACTAAATTATGTATGATCCCTTTAGCATAATGGCTAAAATGTTCGCTAAAGGTGTTGAGAGAATAGTGATGCCTAGAAAATGGTACTTACTACCTCCTTGCTAAACCACTCAGCTTTATAAAAGTGGGTATCTAGGAGAAATGGGGGGCACACTCTCTTACATCTTATATATATATATATATATATATATATATATATATATATATATATATATATATATATATATATATATATATATATATACTAGCATTTCAGCCCGGCGTGGCCCGGGTGTTTGGATGTGTATTTTGAGCAAAAAATAAAATAAAAGTGGTAGTAGGAAGGCAGGCTCGAACCCGTACCGCAAAGGAGGAAAAGAACGGGGTAAAACCTAACGTTTATGCTGTTACGACCATCGCCAAACCGGAAGCGACATTTTTAAAATTAAGGCTAGACAATCTAAAGGAGAGGATAACTTTAAAAAATATCGGCGAAAAAAGTGACCCCTCCCTCACCTGTAGAAAAGTGCCTAGTTGAAGGGGAAGATATTAATGTTTTTAGCCAATTTTTCGATATTTGTCGTATGAAAGATCGAACTTTAAAACGATACTGATCTTGGTAAAATCCGTCGCCTCTATTGAAAGTTTAAGGCAGACATGCAAACAGACATACATACATTTATATATTGGTAACTAAAAATTTTCGACCCAAACTGACGAAAAAGCTTGCCCCATCTCTGAATACCCTTTATGTAAAATTGTCTGAGTAATTTGGAAGAGACCGCAGAGGTCAAGTTTTTTTTAACTTTGACCCCTATTATGACCCCTTAAAATTTATTGTTTTTTGCTCAAATCAAGTTATTAAGTTAGATCCATGCCCAAGGAACCTATATCTAAAATTTCAAGTGCGTAGACCCAAAATTATCGGAGGAGTTTGGTAGAGTTCTCAAAGGTCAAATCGTTGAACTTTGACCCCTTAATCGCCAAATTTCTAGCCAAAAACCGATCACATCGATTTCCCCAAATCTCAGTACCCTGTATATCAAATTTTGAGTCTGTAGACTAAAAATTGATAGAGTTATTGCGTAGGGAAAAGTACACAGACACACAGATACGTTCACTTTTATATGTATATATATATATATATATATATATATATATATATATATATATATATATATACGTGTGTGTTTCGAGTAAACGAACCAATGATTTAATTTTCTGTAGAATGAATAAAAACAGAAACAAGCAGGAAGTGTCACTGTTGTTTAATCAAAAATGCATTATATATATATATATATATATATAGAGAGAGAGAGAGAGAGAGGGAAAGAGAAAGAAAGAGAGAGAGAATGAGAGAGAGAGAGGGAGAGAGAGCTAACTCGGACATAAGCTCAGCAATACCTCTAACGACGAAAATGTATTATTTAAGAAGTCAAGCTACATTTACAATACAGCTCTAAAATAGTGGGCACTATGATATCAAAATTCAATAAAGACAAAAGAACATTAATAGTATTGAAAAGACTAAAAGGGAAAATATAATTTGATATACTCCGTTCGGTGATCAGATGCTAAAAACTACTTAAATCTCATCGAAAAATACTTCCACGTAACTAATTTTGTACACAAAATTTTCTAATAAAGATCATCTAAAAAAAAACTGTCCTACAGTTGCTGCGAAAACTTAGAGATGATAATTAGAGCCTATAATAACCAATTGCTAAATGGGAGTATTAGAGAAAAACTAATAACAATATAAATTTTAAAAAGTGGCCAATATAGTAACAATAAAACTAATGCAAAGAAGGACAAAAAATATAACCATTACAGATAGTAATAACTAAGACTATGACAACAGAATATTCTTATAATTGTTTTGACTCTCGAGTATATATCCGACACAATTAGACACAGTTAATAAACCGAGAACTATATTACTCTATATAAAAACATAAGATATCAACGGATAAACACTCGAGAGTCAAAAATGAAAAGAATATACTGTTGCTCTAGCCCTAATAATAACACAAACATCAATAGCAAGCACTCACAGAAACAAGAAAGCTAATGATTAACAAAAATATTGCAACTGCAGAACTCATGTACGCTTTCAACTACAAAATAAACGCATTATTTACCAAGCCATAATATTTGCCAAAGAAAACCTGAATATCAATAAATATTATGCTGGTAAGAAGTATTATGTGAGTATTCTAAGCAGCCACAGGGTAAAACAAGGTTATCTTTTAAGTCACAAAAATGGATGAGTCACCTCGTTCTAAAAGCAAACAAAGAAAAATTAAATAAGAGTCAGCTGACCTTTCTCTGACCAGCGATTACCTAAGAAAAACATGAGTGGCGATAACAAAGAATCTAATTGGTTAATTAGAAAACTTAACAACTTTGTATATATATATATATATATATATATATATATATATATATATATATATATATATACACACACAAAGTTGTTATATGTGTGTGTGTATATATATATATATATATATATATATATATATATATATATATATATATATATATATATATATATATACACAAAGTTGTTATATGTGTGTGTATGTATATATATATATATATATATATATATATATATATATATAAAATAAACAACAAAACTACGTAAACGATAAAAAGTAAGCAGTAAATTGTCTGTGGCATCATAGCGTGATGGATTAAAACGCTGGACTGAAATACATAATGTCCGGAGTTCGAGTCCTAACAACAGTCAAGCTACGCTGAAGATGGGTAGAGCCCCGGAACACGCGTGTACGTAGATTACTGTTTTAGCAAAACATTGAAAAACTATGAGAAATTTGAATGAATGGAAAGATGAAGAATATGTAATGGACGGCAGTAATGAAAATAGCTGAAATCTTAAGGAAAAATTCTTGAATGCGGAAAGCAATCCACATAGCCAACGAACTCAGCCTCAGGTGTGAACTTGTGTTTATTTGTATTCATTGTAATGTTCATGGTCGTATGTGATCATGTGATCTTGGTCAGTTCTATAATAGAGGGGTTTCTCTTCCAAACAAAATTACAGCTCTGAGTTTTGAAACATGTAACAGTATTTTATTTTATAAATTTAGAATACTTAATTTCTTGATAAATGAAAAACTTTTAGTGAGGACAACAGTTCTTTCAAACTGAACGCAACAATCATAACAGTCTGGGCACAAAACCCATCTGTCTCTGATACGGAGAGAAACCAGAATCTTCTCCGACGAGCCAAGTCTCCATTCCTTTCGCTCAAATGTCAATATATATATATATATATATATATATATATATATAAAGTACCCGTCGTTGACTGGGTTCAAAAGTACCCGTCGTTGACTGGGTTCAAAAACAGCCTACAGAAAATGGACGGTGATTGATGAAAGTATGATAGGCTATGAAAAGGAGGGGGTTGTAAAGAGATAGGTTTTGATACTCAAAATTTTTACCCTAAGCAAAATATGATGAAAGTAAAGATAATTTTCGCGAAAATATATTTTTTATATCAACTTTGTTTCCATTCGTAGCCAAGAGTGACCAACAAAATGATGTTCCTTTACAAAGACAAAATGTTATATATATATATATATATATATATATATAATAATATAAATATAAAAGAAATAAATGTTACCATAGTAAATAAAAGTTACTTTAATGGTAGAAAAGTCCATTGGTTTGTATTTTTAAGTAGTTTGTAAAAACAATTTTTTTTAATTCACGAACCGGTTTAAAAAAAAAATGGCAGCGACTTTGAAATGGAGAGCCCCGTTTTCAATTTGAAGGAGGGGCATCTGAGCATTCTGTGTTAACAATTTAAGAGAGTTCCGTCAACTAACCTAAGGAATATTTATAAACATATTTTAATGTTTTCCGTTATTTTGTGGTTGAAGAATATTCGATTATGGCATGTGTACTTTATATAAAAATTCATTTAAGTAGTTATCGCCTCAAATTTCCTTTTAATTTCGGTTCGGTGACCTTATTTCAAGTAAAGAGCAATAAAAACTATTTTCAAACAAAAATAACATGAACTGAACTTTTAGTGACTATGGTAACATTTATTTCTTGTATATTTATTTTTTCGGGTAGTCGTTTGTTGGCTTTTCTGCTAAACACTCTAACTAAATAATATCAACGAAATATAGAAAAACAAAGAAACAAAAACAGTTTTGAAAAATGATGAAGTTTTACTTACTTTAGTAAAATAATTCGAAACAGCAAAATGGGATATTAAAAAAGTAAACACGTAATTTAGTTTTTTAAAGCAAAGAAGCGATATAAATATGAATAAGAAGAAAATGGCGCCCTTTTCAAGCAGAACAGCTTCGTTTCAGTTTTACAGTATTGAACGGTGTAGTATTGCGCCGTCGGATTTAGGGTTGTACTATTGTAATATAAAGAACACGCAGAAAGGGTTGTAATCAACTGAATTCCTTCTATGACACTGACAAAAAAAGCTTAAACGGATGTATAAATAAAAATAAAAAGGTTATGTAAATGTTTTTTAAAAGACACGTAATCACGTGAGCAGGATTTTTTCCTTCTTTTTACACGATAACAAGTACCGTTCTTATTTTTATTATTTATCTATTTTCGAAAGAGTGGCACGCGCAAGTGGAGAAGGAAAAAAAAGTTATCCAAAATTTGTGTCGGGAATTGTCTAAAGTTCCGACTTTTTTTTTTTTTTTTGCTTTCACTTTAATAAGAGCATGAATTTATGAGGTGAATTTATTCGACACAATATGATTCAACTCAAAAAATAAATAAAAGCTAACGTTAATTAAGATTGAAGTTAAGGTGGTATTGTAGACCCTCACCCCTTTTAAAAAAAACCTTCTTAAACTTTGTGACATATTTACATTCTATGGAGGTTAGGCGCGAACGAAGACCCAATAATTTTATTATACTATGTTTCTTCAAACTGAAACATAATTATCAAAGTGTACTTACGCAAATAGATCTGAAAAGTATTTGTTAAAGTTTGTGCTGTATTTCCATGGAGTACAGGCGCGAACGCAGACCTCCACAATGTTATTATACCATCCCTTGAAACATACTTATCAAAGTAGTCTTATGTACATCTATATCAAAAACCCTTGTAAACTTTTTTTTCATTTTTTATTTCCATATTTGGGGGCCAGGCGCGAACGCAACCCCACAATTTTTATGAACCACCGTTCTGCCAGATCAAACATACCCATTACTGATCCTCGATACATCTTCTATCATTATATGTAATCAGTTTTTTAAAATAGTGACCCATATAGGAGCCTATTCATGACCAGACACACACACGTTCAGCTTTATATATATATATATATATATATATATATATATATATATATATATATATATATATATATATATATACATATATATATATATATATATATATATATATATATATAATATACATATATATATAATATATATATATAATATATATATATAATATACATATATATATAATATATATATATAATATACATATATATATAATATATATATATAATATACATATATATATAATATATATACATACATATATATATATATATATATATATATATATATAATCAACAACAAAACTACGTAAATATATAAACGATAACAACTAGGTAGTAAATTGACTATGGCATCATAGCGTGATGGATTAAGACGCTGAACTGAAATACAAAAGGTCCGGGGTTCGAGTCCTAACAGCAGTCAAGCTACGCTGAAGAGGGGTAGGTCCCCGAAACACGCGTGTACAAGATTACTGTTTTTAAAAAATAATAAATATATACACACACACACACACACACACATATATATATATATATATATATATATATATATATATATATATATATATATACTATTAGGCTGCCTGGCATTGCACGTTCGTAAAATGCACATAAATATTATACTTTAATTCCTACAGATTTCTTATTTTTTATTATAGAGCCAATTATCTGTTGAGCACTATCCAATATATAGTAATGATTTCCGAAGTTATTTAAAAAATGACTTCAGTACCATCCGCTAGAATGATTAATTTTGCCTATGTGCAAAAGTAACATCAGGAGTACTGTTTTATTCGACTTACTCTGTCAATGTCAACATTTTCGTTTTCGATTTGTACCTTTTAGCAGCAATTTATGCTAAAACCAAATTGAAAAGGTGCGTGTGTGTAGATATTTTTATTTATGAATCAATACATATGAATATATATATATATACATACACATATATATGCACATTAGACCTCTTCAAAATTGACCTTTTTCTTCAAACATATGGAAACTGCTATTATTCCTATTCTCCAAGGTCTAAATTAGCTAAATATACCAGTTATTGTGATCTTGGACCTTGGTTATGCCTGCCTCAAGAGCCATGTAATTTTATTCCGGCGAAAATCAGTCATTTTGGCTGGATGTTTATGTTATATGCATATGAAAGCTTTTTTTTTAATCGACAATTATTTTCGTGTTTATGCAAATAAAACAAAACTGTAAATCACTTTTGCTATTTTATGAATATATATATGAACAAACAGTTAATAAAATATGTTAAAAAAAAACATATTTAATCTGAAAAAGAAACACTAGATAAATGGATAGTCCTTAATCCGCGGAGTTTCGAAGAAATACGTTCCTTCTCATCAGAGGGTATGAATTAGCAAAATGCGGGATCGGATTTTGCATGCAGAAGTATTTGAGTAAACAAGTAAGTCAAAGATCTTACTTGTAAACAAAAACAGTGAAGCAGAGGGAATATGGTGAAGAAAAAGGTGATTACACATGAATGGATAGTCTGATGGAAGATAAAAAATCCAGTGACGGTAATATCCAAATGTAAAACTTCAAGAAAGTTAAAAGAATTTCCATTTGTACAAGTAAAATCCAAGGAAATCCCGTAATTGGAAAAAGGTGGTCCATAATAATCCAAAGGCAGAAATCCATGGAATAATTCACAAAAATGTGTACAAGGAAAAAAGAAAAGATTTCAATAATATTAATAAAAGAAAAATAAGATATGCTTTTCACTCTACTTCCGAGACATAAATATAAGCTCTATTTCCTATTTGGTTTTATCGAGCTTTTACATCTGGCTGAGATAATATTATAAATATTAATTCTTTAATATTTATAATATACTTTAATTTTACCATCTTGGATAATTTTGGTAAATTTAATTGTAATTTTTATTATATATATATATATTTGCTTACTGTATTTTGGGGAAAGAGTTCCGACAAAGTGCTCGATTACAAAGAAAAACGTTTTCGATATAAGAGCTAAATATTTATTTATTAGTTTTACATAAGTTTAGAAAAACATTGGTACCTTCGGTTTCAAGCCCAAATACAACGGGAAACCGTTAATGGTAACACGTAAATAATGTTCGGGGCAGAAAACAAGATGGCTGACGAGAGCCGAACATTATTTACGTGTTACCATTAACGGTTTCCCGTTGTGTTTGGGCTTGAAACCGACGGTACCAATGTTTTTCTGAACTTCTGTAAAACTAATATATTTTCACAACCATTATAAAGTCATTTTGTTTTTGTTTTGTTTTTTCATGCATTATAAAAGGTCCGCAGACCACCAAACAGTTACCATAATTTCTTTGGTGCAATTTCGACTTCGGGGAGTGTTGTGGAGGTTCTCTGGCATCCAACCACTGTGATGAACGTCACTGAATGAAGAGATATATAACAAATAACACGATTCGATTCAAAATTTATATAACATGGTTATATATATTAATGAATTAATTCAGAAATCATATATAAAAGTAACATGTGTGAGAAAACGATAGTGTTTTTGCACCAACCTAATAGCTCTGTTGAGTCATACACATCTTAATAGTGTGACTTCTGGCCTCGTCCAAGTCCAAGTCACAATATGTAGTATTGGGAATCCCAGCTTAATTGCTATATAGGTAGTTTTAGAAATAGAAAGTTATGTAAGTATATTTCATTTCTCATCAGCGGGTTGGCAGGGTCACAAAAGATTAGGTTTGACAGGTATCAACCTAGAGAGAATGCACCGGAAATTAGGGGTGAGATGGGAATTGTGTTCGTAGGCTTCCGGTTGACGACCACATGGGGAGAGAGTGGTTTAGGCAGCAAAGGAATGCAGATCGGAGGTTCGGCTCTCCGACAACAAGGGGTCGAGATGATAGGCTTGCCTTGAAATAAAAGATTGAAGCTTCAAATCCGTCTTGTTGTTTATCGATGCATCTGTCTGCAGTGACCACTCCCCACGAGATAGAGACCAGCGTCCAAGAAGGCATCATCCGCTGGCCAAGGCAACCAGGTATGTACGCATTATACATCGCACATACACGTCTCAAAGACTTTCAAGGCAAGAAACGGTGTAAGGATAAGAACACACACACACATAACAGTGAACTGCACGTAAGATACGTGAGAGCATACACGCCCATATATGTAAGAACACAGACTCCTGAAAGTAAAAGCCATCGTAAAAAGAATAGTAAACAAGAAATAAGTAAAAGTAACAGAAACGTTTAGTTAGCATTAAATAAATAATAAACAGGACAGCAAACAACTTCATTTAACAAATGGACGTGATCGTCTTTTCTCCAGGAGTTCTCTACAGGATTCTTCCGCGCCTCATGTCTCGTTTATCGGATTGATATGCCGGTTTCCGCTGAAAATAATTAGCTTCTCATGCAGGCAAAAGAAGACAAATTCAGATATCTCTATTCTACTCAATTAATTAAAACGAAATTTACAAAGTGTGATATATACTTATATACAATTGTTCAGTTTGATTTCATACAAAATACTTTTAAGTCCCAATTAGATTTAGTCTCTCGGTAGTGACAGACGGCAAAGAGATAGGGATGTGGCGACGATCCCTCGGTCTGATTTCGACTCGCTAAAACTTGGCTCCAACACTACTCTGAGATTTTTGGTGCGAGCATTTGCTTATATTTCGAGGGAAGGGTTGGCTCGGGGTAAGCCGCCAGGCCAATCACCGGCCCATAATTTCAGGGGCTGTCCTGATTCCTTACACGGCCCGAGAATCTGTGATCACAGCTCAACTCCGTTCCCACGATTAGAGAGGTTAAAACCGTGCCCCCGGTCTAGCCTTGTACTCAGAAACCAGACATCCTTGAGTTAGGTTTTGCCAGGCCAAGAACGAAATTATATTTCATTCTTGCTTTCAAAATGACATTACTTGTCATTTATCCCAAACAATAAAAAGTATATGTCTGTTTTACAAACACAATAAATTCATAACTTAACTTTTCCTTTCAGCCAGGTTACCCACTGCTGTCCGGGTACCCAATAATGCTTAACAGTTAATACCAGTATGTTGCACGACCTTGCTCAGTGTTTCGGGGGTCTTCATCTACCCCAAATGAGGAGCTCTACCGCTCCCAGAGGCGGTCACACGACACTCCGCCCCCCCCTTAGACCCATTGGTTTCTATGCAAACGAATGAGTCTAAGTCATCCGTCCGCCTACACCGCCCCCACCCTGTCGCCTTCCACCGCCATCAATACCAGCTGGTCTGTCCGCCGTTTCTCCTTTCCATTGTTGGTGCACCTGTTAGAAAAGAGAAGCATATACATAGTCCGAACTCGAATTCACAACCACCCCACAGATTAGGGTTCTCCACACCAGCTCGTCACGCGAGCTATTCCCCTTCTGGGTTCCCAAAAGTTCAAAAAGTCAATTTAATAAAGTCAAAAAATCAAAAAGTTCAAAGTCCAAAATTCCAAAAAAGTCCCAAGTTCGCAAAGTCTCATGTTTTTTTCTCGTCTTATTTTCACCAGATTATAATGGTTATATAGCCCTTCCTTCCTTCCTTTTTTTCAACACACTTATGACAGTTCTCTCTTTTGTTTGTTTTTTTAAGAATCATGCAAGTTTTTCATTCTTTTTCCAACAATAAAGAAATAAGTAACCACAATTATAAAAGTTATTCAGAAATTTGTTTCACAAATTAAAAGTCACCAAGGTTTTTCAGTCACATACCATCAGGTTACACATTTTTTCCAAACTGGAATTAGAAAAGTCCCTTGAATATTCCCCCCTCCCTTTTCACAAAATTTTTCATAAAATCATAAAAGTCACATGTCTTCTTTTTTCATCTCATTATATACATTTTTAATCGCGTGCAAGCGACTATAAGTCACTCCGTCGGTCCATCGGTCGGTCCGTCGGTCGGTTTGTCCGCCACACTTTTGTGCTTGGCCTTTTTGGTTAAGATCAAAGGTCTGTTGTTAATAGATGCTGTTCTTAGCTTTTTTTTTTTGCCTTTTTGCCAAGATCAAAGTGTAGTATCTGTTCCGGCAACCCCATATGCCTGACCTTTAACCAGCTCCCATTTCCCACCTCTCGGGAGCTGGTCCCCTTTTCCCTTCCCCCTCCCTTAACTCCTCACATTAAAAATTGGCCTTGTGCCTAATTTGCTCGGTGGGGGAGCAAATAAATACCATCTGTTCCGGAAGATACTGCAAGCAATGACCATATGTGGGGGAAACCCCACATATAAGACCTAGGTCAATGTAGGGGAAACCCTTCACACAGGTTGTCACTATCTAGCTCCCCTACTCCCCGGGGAGCTGGTCCCCATTTCCTCTTCACTCCTCACAATAAAAATCGGCCTTGTGCCTAATTTGCTCAGTGGGGGAGCATATAAATACCAACCCCACATATAAGACCTTGGTCAATGTAGGAGCAACTCTTCATACCAATTGTCACTGTCCAGCTCCCCTACTCCCCATATGTGGGGGAAGCCATTTCCCTTTTACTCCTCACATTAAAATGTGCCTAATTTGCTCAGTGGGGGAGCAAATAAATACCCTTTTTTTTGCCTTTTGGCCAAAATAAAAATATTGTATCTGTTTAAGAAGATACTGCAAGCAACGACCATATGTGGGGGAAACCCCACATATAAGACCTTGACCAATGTAGGGGCAACTCTTCATACCAATTGTCACTATCCAGCTCCCCTACTCCCAGGGGGAGCTGGTCCCTACTTCCCCTTCACACCTCACATTAAAAATCGGCCTTGTGCCTAATTTGCTAACTGGGGGAGCAAATAAATACCCTTTTCTTGGCCTTTTGGCCAAGGTCAAAGTGTAGTATCTGTTCTTACTACATGCTGTACTTATGTTTGTAACTTTGTGATATAAAGTGGGGGATCACTTTTCTCTATTAATTTGATTTTAAATGATCACACACTTTACAACCAGTCAGTCTCAAAGCCATTCAAGTCATTCTCCAGATCATTCAAGTTGTTTTTGAAGGATTCCAGTTATTTTTTAAGCATTCAAGTCATTCTTAAAGTCATTCAATTCATCCTTAAGTTCATTAAAGTCATTCTAAGTCATTTACTTTTTATTTATTTAAGTCATTTCAGCCCATTTTTTGGTCATTTTAGTTTATTTTTAAGAATTTCATGCCAATCCTATATTGACGCATTCATTCATTACACGAGAGAACGCGATTAATGGCTTTTGGCCTTGTTTTGTTTTTTGTTTTTTTTTTTCAGGTTATTAAAGTTACCCATTCATTT
Source organism: Euprymna scolopes (assembly GCF_053919585.1). Taxonomy (NCBI): domain Eukaryota; kingdom Metazoa; phylum Mollusca; class Cephalopoda; order Sepiida; family Sepiolidae; genus Euprymna; species Euprymna scolopes. Next base: position 15,578,915 of record NC_136500.1, read on the forward strand.
TCCAATCACAAATTATTACAAATTACCCAGAAATGTTTCAATCAAAATTCATAAAAATTACTCAATTTTTTTTTCATCAGAAATTATCATAAATTATGAGGGTCAGTCAAAGGTTCTCCCATTTGTTTATTTAGAACTATCTACTAAGAAAATCATAGAAGTCAATCTTTTTTTTCATGCATTATAAAAGATCTTTTTTTTCATGTATTATAAAAGATCTTTTTTTCATGCATTATAAATGATCTTTTTTTTTCATGCATTATAAAAGATCTTTTTTTTCATGCATTATAAAAGATCTTTTTTTTCACAAGTTAAAAGATCTTTTTTCTTCATGCATTATAAAAGATATTTTTTTCATGCATTATAAAAGATCTTTTTTTCATGCATTATAAAAGATCTTTTTTTCATGCATTATAAAAGATCTTTTTTTCATGCATTATAAAAGATCTTTTTTTCACAAGTTAAAAGATCTTTTTTTTCACAAGTTAAAAGATCTTTTTTTTTCATGCATTATAAAAGATCTTTTTTTTCATGCATTATAAAAGATCTTTTTTTTTCATGCATTATAACAGATCTTTTTTTCATGCATTATAAAAGATCTTTTTTTCGTGCATTATAAAAGATCTTTTTTTCACAAGTTAAAAGATCTTTTTTTTTTCACAAGTTAAAAGATCTTTTTTTTTCATGCATTATAAATGATCTTTTTTTTCATGCATTATAAAAGATCTTTTTTCTCAAGCATTATAAAAGATCTTTTTTTTCATGCATTATAAATGATCTTTTTTTTTCATGCATTATAAAAGATTTTTTTTCATGCATTATAAAAGATCTTTTTTTCATGCATTATAAATGATCTTTTTTTTCATGCATTATAACAGATCTTTTTTTCACAAGTTAAAAGATCTTTTTTTTCACAAGTTAAAAGATCTTTTTTTTTTCATGCATTATAAAAGATCTTTTTTTTCATGCATTATAAAAGATCTTTTTTTTCATGCATTATAAAAGATCTTTTTTTCATGCATTATAAAAGATCTTTTTTTCATGCATTATAAAAGATCTTTTTTTCACAAGTTAAAATATCTTTTTTTTCACAAGTTAAAAGATCTTTTTTTTTCATGCATTATAAAAGATCTTTTTTTTCATGCATTATAAAAGATCTTTTTTTTCATGCATTATAAAAGATCTTTTTTTCATGCATTATAAAAGATCTTTTTTTCACAAGTTAAAAGATCTTTTTTCTTCATGCATTATAACAGATCTTTTTTTCATGCATTATAAAAGATCTTTTTTTCATGCATTATAAATGATCTTTTTTTTTCATGCATTATAAAAGATCTTTTTTTCATGCATTATAAATGATCGTTTTTTTTCATGCATTATAAAAGATCTTTTTTTTCATGCATTATAAAAGATCTTTTTTTTCATGCATTATAAATGATCTTTTTTTTTCATGCATTATAAAAGATCTTTTTTTTCATGCATTATAACAGATCTTTTTTTCATGCATTATAAAAGATCTTTTTTTCATGCATTATAAAAGATCTTTTTTTCATGCATTATAAAAGATCTTTTTTTCACAAGTTAAAATATCTTTTTTTTCACAAGTTAAAAGATCTTTTTTCATGCATTATAAAAGATCTTTTTTTTCATGCATTATAAAAGATCTTTTTTTCATGCATTATAAAAGATCTTTTTTTTCATGCATTATAAAAGATTTTTTTTTCATGCATTATAAAAGATCTTTTTTTCATGCATTATAAAAGATCTTTTTTCACAAGTTAAAAGATCTTTTTTTTTCACAAGTTAAAAGATCTTTTTTCATGCATTATAAAAGATCTTTTTTTTTTCATGCATTATAAAAGATTTTTTTTTCATGCATTATAAAAGATCTTTTTTTTTTTCATGCATTATAAAAGATCTTTTTTTCATGCATTATAAAAGATCTTTTTTTTTCATGCATTATAAAAGAACTTTTTTTTTCATGCATTATAAAAGATCTTTTTTTCATGCATTATAAAAGATCTTTTTTTTCATGCATTATAAAAGATTTTTTTTTCATGCATTATAAAAGATCTTTTTTTCATGCATTATAAAAGATCTTTTTTCACAAGTTAAAAGATCTTTTTTTTCACAAGTTAAAAGATCTTTTTTCATGCATTATAAAAGATCTTTTTTTTCATGCATTATAAAAGATTTTTTTTCATGCATTATAAAAGATCTTTTTTTTTTCATGCATTATAAAAGATCTTTTTTTCATGCATTATAAAAGATCTTTTTTTTTCATGCATTATAAAAGAACTTTTTTTTTCATGCATTATAAAAGATCTTTTTTTCATGCATTATAAAAGATCTTTTTTTTCATGCATTATAAAAGATCTTTTTTTTTTCATGCATTATAAAAGATCTTTTTTTCATGCATTATAAAAGATCTTTTTTTTTCATGCATTATAAAAGAACTTTTTTTCATGCATTATAAATAAAACCAACACAAAGTCAAGTATCTGCAGAATGTCTTCTTGGTTCCTCCTCTTCTCTTTTCTCTCTCCCAACAATCGAACACAGCATATAATAACAAAACTCTAAAGCACGTCTGACAGCACTGACTTCTGCCAACAGTCTGCCCCTCCTCTTAGCAACACAGGCTTTTTATATCGCAAAATCGTTCACCTCTATTTGCATATTCTTCTAACTCACGTGATCACTACTCTATAAATAAGAGTCTTGACCATTTCTTTTCTTTCTTTTTATTTATTTTTGGTGACCGACCCGCACGTGGTCTATCCAGGTAAGTCACGCATTTCTCCACAATAAAAGATCTTTTTTTCATGCATTATAAAAGATTTTTTTTTTCATGCATTATAAAAGATATTTTTCATGCATTATAAAAGATCTTTCTTTTTTTCATGCATTATAAAAGATCTTGTTTTTTCATGCATTATAAAAGATCTTTTTTCACAAGTTAAAAGTTACTCAGTTCATTTTTTTCAATCAAAATTCATAAGTTGTTCATTTTTTTCAATGGATTAGAAAAGTCACTCACTCAGAATTTTTTCACAGCCATTATAAAGTCATTTTGTTTTTGTTTTGTTTTTCATGCATTATAAAAGGTCTCTTTTTTCTTTAACAAGTTACAATGATAATATTCAAGTCAATCAAAATTTATAAATGTCACTCGTTTTTTTTCAGTCCAAGTCTATAAAGGTTACTCTAATTTTCTTCAATTAAAAATTCATAAAAGTTACTCGATTTTTTCAATCAAAAATTCGCAAAAATTATTCAATTCTTTTTTTTTTTTTCAATTAAAAATTCATAAAAATTTAGAAAAGTTACATGAATTTGTAGACTAGTGAGCCTCTTCTGGGCAATCAATAGCCTCTTTCTACTGGACTAGTCTACCTCCTCTCACCTCGATCGGCACGATCAGGATCCTCCTGGGCAGTTCATGGGTCAGCGCCCTGCAAGAATTCCAATAAAACGGAAAAGAAGGAAAAAGAGAAAAGAACATTCAAAGTCGTTCTTAATGCATTCGCATCTTGTCTTCTGGAGGGTTCTCGACGCGCGTGTGCTTCCCTTGGTTGGGCATCAGGAACTGGGTTTTCTTCAGGTGAGGTCATCTGGGCTGCAGTGCAGGTGGGTTTGGACCGGAGTTATCCTTGTCATCAGCGCAAACAGCCTCGAGGTGCTTCTCGCTATCTTTCAGCCTCATTTGTCCTCTTACACACCACATCACCGTTGCCACACCGTATCACCTGCACTCTCAGATATAACTGCCCCCCCTTAATCTTAAGTATAGCCACATCCACGAGTGACAACAACGCGTCCATCCAACGTACTTTACCATCCAACGTACTTTACCGTCCAACGTACTTTACAGCAACACGCCCTCCCCCCCCCCCGCCACGTCCACCCTGAAGTTCAGCCCGTAGGAAAAAACACAAAAAGAAATGATTTTGGTTATTAGCCTCCCAGTTCATCGTTAAAGGTGCCTTGCACGTATTACTCATTTATTTCTTAATTCACCGCTTTGCTATAGAACTTAACGCGATTAATAATGACTCACTTTTCCGAATTTCTCTGGCTTAATTAACGCTTAAGTCCTCCAGAATTCCTTTTTATTAAAAGTCGAGTATTAAGAAATGCGTAATTGATATGCCTCGCAAGCACTGATACTCCCAAGGAATGTCTGTTACATGATTAATGACTCTTTTTCCCCAATTTCTCTGACTTAATTTACGCTCCAGTCCTCCAGAATTCCTTCCAATTAAAAATTAAGTATTAAAAATGCGTTATTTAATATGCCTCGCAAGCACTGATACTCCAAGGAAATTCTGTTACTTAATTAATGACTCCAGGTGCGAACACCACGCCCAACGATCTCCTCACGGTGAAAAGTCCATCTAAAGAAAAATGAAATCGCTTTTCAACGTTAAAATGAGTGCATAACAAAAATAACCTTTCAACACTCAGTCGCACTGAAGGAAAAATCCTTCCAGACCTAAGAAAAAAATTCTCTTTTCCTCCCAAAAATTTAATCAATCTTCCCAAAATATTACTCATAATTATTCTCAATTAATCCCACTAAATTAGAGGGCCACCTCGGCTTTTATTCGCGGAAGGAAAACTGTTCTTCAAAAATCAATTTGAACTTCAAAATACTACTCTTATATATTCTCAATGAAATTCAACTAATAGTTTGCTCTCATTCACGAAAGAGAAATCATTTCAGACTGAGGAAATCTGTTTTCTTCTCGGAAATCAATTAATCTTCACTCTGTATTATTCTCAATAATAAATAGACACTTTTAAAATGGCGTTCAATAATTCTTTAAACCTTACTTAATATATAAACCTTACTTAATATATATATATATATATATATATATATATATATATATATATATAATTTAAAGGAGATTAGAACAATAGTCTAAAGAGCTGAGTGTATTTTAATGTAACAGTGAAATTACTAGTTTAATTAAAATACAGGAAATAGAAAGTGCTCGTTGTAATTTAAATATATAATAAGCTCGATAGTTAAATGTCCTAGAGCTAATTCAATATTAAGTAATGTGATTTAATGTCCTTTTAAAAAATTTTAAAATTTTTAAATTTTAAATTATAAATCACATTACTTAATATATATATATATATATATATATATATATATATATATATATATATATATATATATATATATTGCGCTACGAAACAGACACTGTCAATAACTGTAAGGATCAATTGATGTAAAGGAATAAAATATAAAAATTGTCAACATCACAACATCATGTATTTTGGAATATAAATTTTTGTCATTTATTCTATATATTGTTCTGTATTCACATTGAGCTTCTTATATAAGGATTGATATATAATAAGGCAAATATATTTTTATTGAAATATATATATATATATATTAATAGCTTTATGTAAAAGGAAAAGAGAAAGATCAATTCCACAAAATGAGACTTATCCGGATAATGCCAAGCTCAACAATAAATATTGGAGCTTATACAATAGGACAACAAGAGTATGAAATGAAGACACAAAACTATATACTGGTAGATATAGAATGGATCATTTATTGAATAATGGAATACAGGCAAAATTTGGGGGATAGAAGGGACTCTTTATGCCAGGGCATTTCGAAGCCTATTACTTCTTATCAGAAGAGTAGGGAAGGTGCTAGGTAGCATGGGGGAGAAAAAAAATTAATATTAAGAAAAATAAAATCACATTTATTAACAGTAATTTTGAATTTAATTTTATCACAACTATTGGTAGCATTATATTTAATGTTTAATTTTAATGTTTACTTTTAATTTTGTCTTTATTTTTATTTTATTTATTTTATTTTATTTTTCTTAATATTAATTTTTTTATATTCAATTTTACATCTAATTTATTTCCAATTTTATTATTACTACTATTATTATAATTGTCATTACTATTATCTTCCGTACTATTATAATTACCCTACTATTATTTGGTATATTTTTACCACTCTCATAAGTAGCTATGGCTTCCTTACTCCCCCATTTTAACATCAATATGTATACTTAACCTTTTACATCAAGTTATACGCACTCATATTCTTTGCCACCCTAATCACCGACCGCCCCCTTATGAACATACTCCCTATATCATAACAGTAGAAGCTTATAAATATATTGCAGCATATTAACTTTCAGTTTTACAACCTTACATAACACTCCCCCTCCAAATTAATCAAAAATTACCCACTCCATAGAAAATAGACACCCCATAAACCGTTAAAATAAATTACCACACAGCAACAATACACCCCCTATTTAACCATAATACATATACCCCTTAATCTTAATACTATGTTAAAGACAATATATATTCTTATATATCATACTATATGCAATGAGCTTTTCCTTATTTATTTAGAATTCATTAAAGCTTCCCCCAACACCCTATAATCCCTCTTAAATTTTCTCATTCATAACGAACCTTACGCTAGACGCCGCATTTCCCCCATGCTACCTAGCACCTTCTCTACTCTTCTGATGAGAAGCAATAGGCTTCGAAATGCCCTGGCATAAAGAGTCCCTTCTATCCCCCAAATTTTGCTTGTATTCCATTATTCAATAAATGATCCATTCTATATCTACCCATATATAGTTTTGTGTCTTCATTTCATACTCTTGTTGTCCTATTATATATATTGATATATATATATATATATATATTAATATAACTACTTACTTTACTCACATAAAATTAATATACGAAAGTACAGATTTATGCGTAAACTTACTTCAAAAGTGCTCAGTACGTAGGTAGAGCTAGTTAGTAATTTATAAAATATATATGGCGATTAAGCTACACTGAATATTCCGTGTTTCATCCACTAATATATATATAAGAACAAAGAATTAATAAAACATGTCAAAAACACTTTAAGAAGTTAAAAACATTTAATTTTCAAAAAGGAGACACAAATTAAGTGGATTGTCCTTAATCCGCAGAGTTTCAAAAGAAATACTTTCCTTCTCATCAGCGAGTAGGAATTAGCAAAATGCGAATCGAATTTTGTTTGCAAAGTATTTAATGAAACTATAAGTAAGCCATAGAGCTTACTTGGTAAAAGGTTTTTTTTTTTTAATAATGAAGCAGAGGGGTTGAAGTAAAAATAAATAAATAAATAAAGATTTCACGTGAATGGATGGTCGAGTGAAGAGTAGAATATCCAATAACAATAAATTCCAAGAAAAGTTGGTAAAAGTTTGGTATCCAGAAGTAAACATCCAAAGGAATCGCGTTACTGGAAAATATTTCGATGTCACCCAAAAGGCAGAATTCCATGAAATAATTCATAAATGGGTTCAAGGAAAAAAGAGTGAGTTCAAAATATTATAAAAGAAAGATAAATCGTGGGTAGAATGAAGAATTTGAGAAATTTCGAGATGCTTCTGCCGATGTCGAATTTCTAAATACGAATATATATATATATATATATATATATATATATATATATATATATATAATATATATATATATATATATATATACTAGCAGTTCTGCCTGGCTTTGCTCGGGCCCTATGTATTGTTCATAACTTTATGTGCATATGTATATATTAAAAAGTGTGAATATGTACGGTAATGCCTTTCTATATAATAGTCTTCCTTAACTACCATAGAGAAAAGTTGGTAGAGACCGCAGACGTCAAATTCTCCTAAAACTTTGACCCCAATTTTAACCTTAACATTTATTGTTTTCGGCTCAAATCAAATTATAAAGTTAGATCCATGTCCAAGGAACCTATATCTAAAATTTCAAATGTTTAGACCCATTGGCGGATGAGTTTGGTAGAGTCTGCAAAGGTCAACTCTGAAAACTTTGACCACTTGCCAGCCAAATTTTCGCCCAAAAACTGATTTTTCCATGTCTGAAAACCTTTATGTAAAATTTCAAATGATTAGGCTGAAAATTGGCGTCATAGTTTGCTAGAGACCGTAAAGATAAAATCTTTGGAACTTTGATCCAGAAAAAAAAACTGTCAAAAAGCTTGCCCTTAGTTTGAATACACTTTATGTAAAATTTCAAATGTGGAGACCAAAAATTGGCTAAGTAATTTTTTTTAAACTTTGACCCCTATTATGACCCCTTAACATTTATTGTTTTGGGTTCAAATCAAATTATAAAGTTAGATCCATGTCCAAGTAACCTATATCTAAAATTTCAAGTGTTAAGACCCAAAATTGGCGGAGGAGTTTGGTAGAGTTTTCAAAGGTCAAACCGTTGAACTTTGACCCCTTAACCAAATTTCTGTCCGAAAACCGATTAAAAAGATTTTCCCAAATCTCAATACCCTTTATGTTAAATCTCGAGTCTGTAGACTAAAAATTGACAGAGTTATTTGGTAGGGAAGTGTACATAGACAGTCAGGCAGACGCACACACACGCACAGACATTTTTACTTTTGTTATATGATAAGGGCTGTCCCCTTTTCATGTAAGTATAAAAAAGAGAGATTTAGTTAAAATGAAAATTAAATAGAATAGACGAAATTCAAACCTCGTAATTTAGGTTTAGAAATAGATTACGAGAGAGAATTATCAAATGGAATGTAAAACAAGCCATTGTTAAGCTTAGAGATAAAATAGTTTTAAGAAAAGAATGTGCATTGTCAATTCTGTTATGAAATTCAATTGAAGGAATGCAACTATAAGATAATTTAATAAACATGTTTTTAACATATTGGAAATATAGGTTACTGGGAATATAGGTTAAAATTCCTTTTGTAAACAAAGGAAAACGTTTTGGACACGCATTTCCAGAACACGTGAAAGAAGACACATGTTTTAACATGTGTATGACGTCATGGAAAATGGGAAGTTCTCGATATAGTTAGAAACTTTAGAGTTAAGCGAAGAGAGTCTGAGGGAGAGTCAGAGGGAGTCTGAGGACGACAGACGATAGTCCGGAGTTTGGATTCGAACGTCTAGAAGCGAGACGGTCACCTTTGAAACTTAGAATGTGAAACTTGAATTCTTGACTATGAAAACCACAACCGGTCGGGAGAAGAAATAAACCCATCATGTGTTTTTATAAACGTCGTCTTTGTGTTGTAATTCTACCAAAAGGTAAAGTGAAAATTTTCATTATATGTCTTGTATATCATGTGTTTTACAATGTCTTTACATACACAATATCTCCTCACTCAAAGAGCTTCTACACTTCTAAGTATGAACATTTTATATATATGACTCTCGTCATAACACGAACACACAACAACATCTCTCTCTTACTAAGACTCATTTTTAATAAGTCCTAACAACGAACAATAACAATAACAACAACAAAAACAATAATAATGAAAAACCATTATATTACACTTTTATAGATATGTAGATATATATATATATATATATATATATATATATATATATATATATATATATACTATAATGAAACCATATTCCTCTGTTTAATTATCCCATATGTCATATATCGAGTTCTAAATGTATATATATATATATATGTATCTCTCTCCCTCCCTCTCTCTCTCTCTCTCTCTCTCTCTCTCTCTCTCCCTCTCGGGCAGTCCGTCGATTTCGACGATGACGCGGAGGTCGGTTAGTGTTCGTGTCGAAAGTGCGATGTTAGTCCGATCGAAGCTCTGAAACCCCGGCCGCAGATGTGACACCTGATGGCAGGAAATACAGGTAGTGGCGCCCGTAGTCGCGCTCTTTTTGCTTCCTCTCTCGGGCAGTCCGTCGATTTCGATGATGACGGTTTCAGCAAGAGCACGACCATCATACTCCAATCGCCTGAGTGCAGAGATCACGCGGCAGCTTTCAGTTCATCAAACCTGTCGGTACGCCCTCAATCCATCGCTACCGGACTTTCACCTCTCTCCCAGCCTAGGCAAAGTAGGAATAAGCAGCCTGCCCAGTACTGCTAGCACCTTCTCCGCTGAAAGCAAAAGTACAGAGGCAAGGACGGGCCAGGACAGTCTGCACAGATGCAATCAGCCGCAACCGATGGCTGAGGCAGACCTGAGTCGATATATATGTATATATATAATATATGCAGTGCATCATATATATATAGCAAGGTGACGAGGCGAACATAAAAGTAAAATTTTCGGGCAGTTTCGGGTAGAATGTACGAGAACACTTCTCATCCTATACACCCAACGAAGTTTTGATCTACAGACTTGGAATATATATATATATATATATATATATATATATATATATATAGGGTATTCTGTTTTTGGAAAACTTTTTAATCACTTTTCATCCGGAGAAATGGACTGCTTAAAGATTAAAATTGAAAAATTGGTACGTGGAGGTCATCGAATATTTATCTGTCAACTGCTTTACGGATGCGCATGCGTGAAACATACATGTGACAGATTCCTTGTGTTAAGAATTAGTAGGTTTAAAAACACTTTTTTAAAGATCGTGTCAAGCTGGCCTAACGATTGTCGTACTTGATTTACTGTCATTATGTTTTGGTTTCAATCTCAGCTGGAGTATTTACTTACAAGAAGTGAACTATTTAGATAAAAACATAATACTCATATGCACACGTCCCAGTTTCTGTATGAATCAAGATAAATTTATCCGTATTTTACAACCGGGCAACGCCAGGCGGCCTGCTAATATCAATATAATTTATATGTGTGTATATATAATCATATTGTCTGCATAAACATCTTACTATAAGGTAATAAAAGGAGCAAAGTAAGTTATTAGAATTTTATAAAAGGAAATACTTCCTAAGTTTACGGGTAGGCTAGCCACCCTTTAACACCCATAATCCTTAACTATTTTCTCTATCCCATCTTTCCTTCTCTCATTCTTTCTTTATTTCATTCGTTTTTCTATTCACTCTTATTTTTTATATTCTCTATTTCTTTTCAAATTGCAGAAAAAATTTGATATAAAGAATTAGTATTTATAATCTGCTTCATCGTAAGGATGACTTTGCATTTCTAAAGAATTTGCAGCAGAAAAATTTTTACATATGCAGCCAAGAGTGTCCGTATAAATAAATAAAAACACTACATATATAATTAGTGACAGTCAAGCCATCGAAAATTGTTTACTTAAATCTTATTAAAATCTATTAAAATCTGTTATTTCTGAACAACATTTGGTTTTACCAGAAAGATAAAACCCTGAAGTTTATTATGTTAAAGGCAGAATAATATAATACTTTCCTATAATTTTTAAATAGAATTTTAAGTTTAATTTTTTTCAAAATAATGCGTTTGGCACAGTTTTAAACATATACAATTTTTTAAGGTTTTCGAATCGATTAAACTAACCTTTTTATGTCTAAATAAAATTTACTACGGTTGGCTATGAAAATATGCAAAAATATTAGAATATAATTACCTTAAATTAATTCAAATAATTCAATTATTTGGCACGATCACGTACATTTTAGGAACCATGTGTTTACCGCCGCCATCTTGGATTTTAGGTATGGGAACCCAGTCGCATCTAAATATTTATTTAAGTATTTTCATGAATGTTAATGTAGCTATACAGGCAAATACATTTTTTTTAAATAATTGAATTAAATTATAATTACAAATACCATTCATGGCGAAATATGTTATTTTTAGCTTTATAATTTTTTTCCTTCATAATTGATCAATCAAGCTTTTCCTAATACTTGTTAAAAGTAAAGAAAAACTGCTTTGTTTTACTTTTACATCAAACATAAATTTTTGGCATTATATTTCTCAGTTTTAATATAACTTTTAGTCAGTTTTTAATTTCATGATTAAAATCATTTTTCCTTTCTTATTTTATAATTATGAACCAATGAGCTACACTCTTTTTCCATAAAGTAGATCATACTTTATTTTCCAATTTTTATTGCATAATTCAAGTTGACGAAGACTTTCATTAGAATTTGCGTGCCTGTAACAGTAGGATAACTCTGTAAATTATAATTACCTCCCTTGTATTCAGTTATAGAGGCAGTAATAGTTCCAAGATGGCCGAATAAAGCAGTTACTCGTAACCTCGTGTCTTAAGAGTATTCATTACAATTATATACGTAACGTCGTATTTCATGGTGGCAGCGGTTACCAAACAAACCAAAAAATAAAATTTAAAAAAATAACGACGCCTAAAAGAAAAAAAAGGCCGATCACAAAAAGTGATTACACTATTTTCTACAAGAAAAAAAAACAAAAAAAAAACGAACTTTTCCCCTCTTAAAAAAGGAACATTCAACATGGCGTCTTCCAACATTACACTGCCCGTCCTGGACTGGGCGAACGAAAATAAACACGAGGCATATAACGAATGGGTCGACTTTATGTCCTCATACTTCATTATCAACAAAGTTTAAGAAAAATTGAAATACAATTACATTCTGCTGAGCACCGGACCAAAGGGTCGCGAACTATTAAAAAATGCCCAACTCACAAGCGATCAAAAAGAAATATCCAAAAATATATTCATGGTGTTTGAAACGCATATGATTCAAAAACCAAACAAATGGGTCGAGCGCTTGGAATTTTTGTCAATGCGACAGAACGAAGACACGGTGGACGACTACCTAGTCAGACTGAAAACTAAAGCCAACAGACGTGACTTCGGAAACAACAAAGATGAGTGCATCCTGGAACAAATAATAAAAGGGCTTAGGAGTGCTAACGAAAGAAGAAACCTGATAGCTAAACCAGAATTGACTCTCAAATCAGCCATAGAAAGCATCAGTGCGTACGAAGCCACCACAAAATACAATTCGCGGTACAAAGATGCCAACGAAGGGAAACATGAAGAATACCACGAGGTATATCTAAAAATTAAACTCAGCTGCACGAGATGTGGAAAGATTCATAAAAAAAGAATAATCTTATGCATTCAACAAAACATGCAGGATGTGTAACGGGTTACACCACTTTGAACAGTACTGTTTAACGAACCTACAAGGTCGGAAGAACAAAAAAAATACTCCCAAATCAAGACAGGAGAATAGCTCATACAGAGCCAGGAAACAAACTCACCCAAATGGATTTAACAAGCAACAAAGCTACAGAAAAAAAAAAAATAAACTTAGCAACCAAAAAAGGCGACGAATCTGACCAAGACGATGATGACATATACGTATACACAGTAAATGCGGACAATGACAAACGCGAAGAAATTTTCGCCAATATAGACTGCGAAGACGCAGAAAATAAAAGACATAAAATACGAATGAAAGTCGACACAGGGGCAAAAGGAAATATCCTACCCGTCAGAATATATAGTAAAATATACCCACAAAATGGCTACCGGAAACCGGACAAAATAAAAAATGGACTAAGGGAGATAACCCCTACCTACCCATAATCAAAAGACAACAGCGATACTACAACAAGAGTGCAAAAGACCTCCCGGAATTAATTGTTGGTAGTAAAGTGTCTGTCATATAGGAAAACGACGCCTGGCAACCGGCGAAAGTGGTCGAGAAATGCACCGAACTACGCAGCTACATCATCAAAATGCACAGTGACGGAAGATTGCTGAGACGCAACAGACGACACCTATAAGAGTTATATAACCCCGGAGACAACCCCTGTGTAACACACCCATGCAACAGAACAGTTGGGATATTATAACACCACCGTCCCAACAGCACACGGACCCATTGGAGGCCAGAGCTCCATCTAACATCAACGATGGATACATCTCATCAGACAACCCAAGTCAACTAATTGAATCGAAGCAACAGCCAGAAATAACAACCCAGGGCCTACCCAAAAGAACACGGCGAGCCCCCCGCCCCAGAAATACAGGGACTTTATACTATTCAAATAGACAATAAATAATATATATATATATATGTGTGTGTGTGTGTGTACATATATGTGTGTGTGTGTGTGTGTGTGTGTGTGTGTGTGTGTGTGTGTGTGTGTGTGTGTGTGTGGTAATAAACACCTTTTCTCAACGAAGAGGATATAAAAGTAGAATAAAATTATAAGAGTTACCTCCCTTGTAGATGCAGTAGTAGTTCCAAGATGGTCGAATAAAGCAGTTACTCATAACCTCGTGTCTTAAGCGTATTCATTATAATTATATATGTAACGTCGTATTTCAGTGCCCTTAAATGGGCCGTTTTTTTGGTAACCTTGGCGGGGGGTGCAACTTGTTGGGATGTCACAACAATCATCTACGAAAATCCATGTCTTCATAGTAATAGTTAATTTTCAAAAAGGGAAATAATAACTTTTTTGCAAACCGTAACGGGCTACCGTATCTTGAAAAAACCGTAATATGCAGATACAAATAATATTTATAATTTTCACACCCTGCTTTTAAAAAAATGGAAGGGGGTATCGATTCTTTAAAGCATTTTTATGTACATGGAAAGTTTACTCATTTTAAAATAAAATTTTTATTTTATTTTTAAAGATTTTTAAGTATGCCTGTTTTAGCGTTTTTGTAAAAATGTATTTTTTATCCTCATCTGAAAGATAATAATTATTGATAACTGTTGTGTCTGTATCAATAACAACACGAACGCAGAAAGTAAAGGTAAAACAAATATATTAAGACGAAAAGATAATACATATTTACAAAGGTGCAGTTGTACTGCAGCTGGAAGATTGTCCGGCAGAGAGCGTGTTAAAGTCTTCCATGGAGCAACCGGCACATGCGTCTTGCCTATCCGGCGTTCGAACACAGCTCCCCGGTCTTGCTGACTTGATACCTTTATCTATATCTTGTTCACCCACGTATGCTAATTAGTGGGCGTCTCCACAACAATAACCTATTCATTAAATCTAACACTTCAAAACGCAAAGGTTAAAAAATATACACATTGAAATTTCAGATTTCAATCTTCGATATCGAAGACACCCTGTGAAATTTTTTTGTTTCTTTGTTTTTCTACACTTGCTCATCCTCCTACCACAAAATGAGTGTGTGCTTAGTGGATCGTTTGGACATTAAGGGGTCGAACAAATGAGGAAAAGGGATAATGAAGTCCCTCAAAATATATTTATACAACGAATATGAAAAAAGTTAAAGCCATATCAAATGCATTCTTTACTTATTAATTGGTGAAAATTTTATATTGATTACATAATTACCTTATTTTTGGTTGATTTTTAAAGACAGACTCTGCTGTGAAAATCAAAAACACTACATAAATTTGGCGGTCACTATATATATATATATATATATATATATATATATATATATATATATTAGGTTGGTGCTAAACAATATCGTTTTTCACATATGTTACTTTTATATATGATTTCTGAATCAATTCATTGATATATATATATATATATATATATATATATCCTTTATACCTACAGACACCGGTGTTTTATACTTATACAATCATCAGTATAGGATGCTGATTCCTGCCGATCCGGAGATTCGAACCCAGCCATGAAGACACTTTTGACTCAATTTTCTAAAATTTCAAGTGTTTAGGCCCAAAATTGGCGGAGGAATTTGGTAGAGTCTGTAAAGATAAACTTAAAAAACTTTCGTTATGTCTGAATACACTTAATGTAAAATTTCAAATGTTTAAACCAAAAATTTGTGAGTAATTTGATAAACACCGCAGAGGTAATTTTTTTTTTTTAATTTGACCCCAATAACGCTTAACATTTATTGTTTTTGGTTAAAATCAAATGAAGAAGTTTCATCTATGTCCAAGTAACCCACATCTAAAATTTCAAGTGTTTAGACCCAAAATTGTCGGAGAAGTTTTGGTAGAGTTTTCAAAGGCCAAATCCTTGAATTTTGACTCCTTGACAGCCAAATTTCTGGCCAAAAACCGATTAAAAAGATTTTCCCAAATCTCAATACCCCCCCATGTCAAATCTCGAGTCTGTAGATTGAAAATTGAAATAGTAGTTTGGTAGGGAGACACATTAACACACACACACACACACACAATTTCACATTTATAGATGTACTAGCATTTCAGTCCGGCGTTGCCTGGGTGTTTGGAGGTGTATGTTGAGCAAAAAAAAAAAACTGGTAGTAGGAAGGCAGGTCGAACCCGTACCGAAAAGGAGGAAAAGAACGGGGGGAGGGAAACGTGACGTCTTTGCTGTTACGATCCCCGTCAAACCGAAAGTGACGTAGATTTAAATTAAGGCTAGACAATCGAAAAGAGGGGCGGGAATTTCAAAAATATCGGCGAAAAAAGCGACCCCTCCCTGTAGAAAAGTGCCCAGCTTAGGGTGAAGAAATTAATGTTTTTAGCCATGTTTTCGGTATTTGTCGTCTGAAGGGTCGAGGTTCAAAATGCTACTGAACTTTGTCGAAAGTTTTAGGCAGACATGCAAGCATACATACATACATACATACATACATACATACATACATACATGCATACATACATTTATATATTGGTAGATCAAATTTTCGACCCACACCGATTTAAAAGCTTGCCCTATCTTTGAATACCCTTTATGTAAAATTTCAAATGTTTAGACCAGAAATTGTCTGAGTAATTTGGTAGAGACCGCTAAGGTCATTTCTTTTAAACTTTGGCCCCTATTATGACCCCCTAACCCTTAACATTTATTGTTTTTGGCTACGATCAAGTTATTAAGTTAGATCCATGCCCAAGGAACCTATATCTAAAATTTCAATTGTTTATACCGAAAATTGTCGGGGGAGTTTGGTAGAGTTCTCAAAGATCAAATCGTTCATCTTTGACCCCTTGATAGTCAAATTTCTAGCCGAAAACGGATTACAAAGATTTTCCCAAATCTCCATACCCTGTATATAAAATTTCGAGTCTGTAGACTGAAAATTGACAGAGTTATTGCGGTGGAAAATGTACACAGACACACAGACAGACACACAGACGCGTTCACTTTTATATATATATACCAGCATTTCGGTCCAGCTTTGCCTGGGTGTTTGGAGGTGTATGTTGAGCAAAAAAAAAAAACTGGTAGTAGGAAGGCAGGTCGAACCCGTACCGAAAAGGAGGAAAAGAACGGGGGGAGGGAAACGTGACGTCTTTGCTGTTACGATCCCCGTCAAACCGAAAGTGACGTAGATTTAAATTAAGGCTAGACAATCGAAAAGAGGGGCGGGAATTTCAAAAATATCGGCGAAAAAAGCGACCCCTCCCTGTAGAAAAGTGCCCAGCTTAGGGTGAAGAAATTAATGTTTTTAGCCATGTTTTCGGTATTTGTCGTCTGAAGGGTCGAGGTTCAAAATGCTACTGAACTTTGTCGAAAGTTTTAGGCAGACATGCAAGCATACATACATACATACATACATACATACATACATACATACATGCATACATACATTTATATATTGGTAGATCAAATTTTCGACCCACACCGATTTAAAAGCTTGCCCTATCTTTGAATACCCTTTATGTAAAATTTCAAATGTTTAGACCAGAAATTGTCTGAGTAATTTGGTAGAGACCGCTAAGGTCATTTCTTTTAAACTTTGGCCCCTATTATGACCCCCTAACCCTTAACATTTATTGTTTTTGGCTACGATCAAGTTATTAAGTTAGATCCATGCCCAAGGAACCTATATCTAAAATTTCAATTGTTTATACCGAAAATTGTCGGGGGAGTTTGGTAGAGTTCTCAAAGATCAAATCGTTCATCTTTGACCCCTTGATAGTCAAATTTCTAGCCGAAAACGGATTACAAAGATTTTCCCAAATCTCCATACCCTGTATATAAAATTTCGAGTCTGTAGACTGAAAATTGACAGAGTTATTGCGGTGGAAAATGTACACAGACACACAGACAGACACACAGACGCGTTCACTTTTATATATATATACCAGCATTTCGGTCCAGCTTTGCCTGGGTGTTTGGAGGTGTGTGTTGAGCAAAAAAAATTGCAGTAGACAGTCAGGCTCGAATCTGTACTGCGAAGGAGGAAAAGAACAGGAGAAAACATAACGTATTTGCTGTTACGACTACCGCCAAACCGGAAGTGACTTGTCTTTAAATTAAGGCTAGACAATCGAACGGAGAGGATGACTTTGCAAAATATCGGCGAAAAAAACGATCCCATCCCCCTCCCGTAGAAAAGTGCCCAATTGAAGGTTAAGAATTAATGCTTTTAGCAAATTTTTCGATATTTGTCGTCTGAAAGGTCGACCTTCATAACGATACAGATCTTGGTAAAATCCGTCTCTTCTGTTGAAAGTTTTAGGCAAACATGCAAACATACATACATACATTTATATATTGGTAACTAAAAATTTTCGACCTAAACCGATTAAAAAGTTTGCCCTGTCTCTGAATACCCTTTATGTAAAATTTCAAATGTTTAGACCAGAAATGTTTAGACTGAGTAATTTGGTAGAGACCGCAGAGATAATTTTTTTTAACTTTGACCCCTATTATGACCCCTTAACATTTATTGTTTTTGGCCTCAAATCAAGTTATTAAGTTAGATCCATGTCCAAGGAACCTATATCTAAAATTTCAATTGTTTATACCGAAAATTGTCGGAGGAGTTTGGTAGAGTTCTCAAAGATCAAATCGTTGATCTTTGACACCTTGATAGTCAAATTTCTAGCCGAAAACGGATTACAAAGATTTTCCCAAATCTCCATACCCTGTATATCAAATTTCGAGTCTGTAGACTAAAAATTGGTAGAGTTATTGCTTATGGAAATGTACACAGTCAGACACACAGACACACAGACACTTTCACTTTTATAGATATATAGATAGATTATAAAATAAGTTCATATGTATTGAGCTAAAACAATCGATATTTTTTCAATAGTTTATATATGTATAGAGCTATTATCAGTAAAACCATATAGACATTAGAAGAAAGCCCTACGCGGATCGCTCTATCTTTCAATAATCATTTATTGAAACTTTGATCTGTTCGTGTAGTTTTTAAAATATCCGTTTATTTTAAGCTAATTGTATTACAACTTTCAATAAATAAACTATTGATAGTAAATAAAAAGATCATAATATACCAGTCACATAGAGACGAAAACACACACATATATACACAGACACATGTGAATATTTAATAATATAGAGATGTATGTATATCTGTGTGCGTGTTAGAATTACGTAATTTGCTGCTGTAAGTGCCCAAGTGCCAAACATACGTTTATATGTCTTGTTACTCAATGTCCCCAGGACATTTAAAAAGAGTGACGACCGAGTTTTAACTTCCGCTCCAGACGCAACAAAAACGACTGACGCATGCGCATTAGTTCGTCTGTTAATCGTTTTACGCGTTCATACTTTGTTGTTTGCAATCATTTTGCTTGTCATCGCCAACCGGCAAACAACGTGAAAAATGGGAAAGAAAGAAAGAAAAAGAAACTTCGCTTTAACAAAAAATATGAGACAAATGAAATCTATCCTCTCTGTCTGTCTGTCTGTCTCTCTCTCTCTTTCTCTCTCTCTTTCTCTCTCTCTCTCTCTCTCTCTCTCTCTCTCTCTCTCTATATATATATATATATATATATATATATATATATATATAGTTTCTGTAAGGTCTGACGAGGCTGTTGGATCGTAAACATGGTCCAACATCCGAAACATATGTAACCAAACAGATAAAACGGTAATAAAAAATAAAAACATATATGTGTGTGTGTGTGTGTGCGTGTCTTGCGTATATATATATATATATATATATATATATATATATATATATATATATATATATATATATATGTTAGACTGTGTGCGTAAGAATACTTCTCAACCTATATAATAAACAGATGTTGGATCTACAGACTTAAAATGTTCAGACATGTGTAAAACTTTTTAATCCGTTTGCATCCGGAATAAAGAGCTGCTAATGGGTAAAAATTGAAAGATTGGTACGTGTGGACCGTCGAATTTTTTTCTGTTCGCTGTTTCACGAATGCGTATGCGTGAAGGGTTCATATGACAGATTCATGTTGTTATAAATAAGTAGGTTTGAAAGAACTTTTTAAAGATCGTGTCAAGCCCGCCTAATAGTTATCGTATTTGTCTTTAGGTTTTGGTTTCGATCACAGCTCAGTAAAATACGCTTAAATGTGATATTTATTTATTTATTTATTTATTATTTATTTATTTATTTTTTTAAAGATATCATATATATTACTAGCATGGGTACCCAGCGTTGCCTGGGTTGACATGAAGTTCCGTTTTAAATACACCTGTATAATAATCATTTTCATCATGGGCAACGTGGATACCCTCCAATAAATAAAAGAACGGATGAAAACATGTAAATGTAATCGCCCAAAAAAAGAAGTATGTGATACCCTCTCAACCAGATATTTCGGCAGAAGGACTACAAAGAGAAGAAACTATTCTCCGGATATTGAGCACTGGAAAGGCCCTCCACCCACCCCCCAAAAAGATGATTAAAAATAAGTCAGTACAACTTTTGTTTCAATAAAAATAGCAGCGAATGACCGTGCGATTGCAAAAAAAAAAAAAGAAAAAAAATGTCTACCAAAAAGTAATTCCAAAAACAATTAAATTAAATTTTTCGTCATTTTATATTTCTAATGTAATCCTCCAGCGCCCCAAAAAATAAATTTGTCATATTTTGGGGTTTATAAGATTGTTAGGTGAAAGTACAGAATGGTCTCATAAAATTAATAAAATTTATCGTTATTTTATGTTTCAAATGTAATTCCCGCCTTCCCCCCCCCACCACAAAAAAAAACAAAAAACTGTATTTGCCATGTTTTGCCCCCCCCCTCGATTGCCAAACTTGAAAAAATGCTAAAGATGACATAACTGGTTGAACGCTTTGTGGCCAAAAAGTCGGTGCTCATTTTACGTTAAATTTGTATAGAAAAGTTATCCTCCACGCTAAAATGTTATTTTTTTTCAAAAATTTCTTCTTTCATATTATTTATAAAGATTGCTTAAACGTATTAGGCTACAAAAAAAGCAGGTCCTAATTTTTTTTTTTTTTAGGGCTTAAACGATGCTGGGTCACGTTGTAAAAATTGACCATTTTCAATTTAAGATATTAAATAAATTATAAAGAAAATCTGTTTCGCAGGCAATTAAACACACTTGCTATGGTATAATTATTATAATAAATCTTGGGCAACACCGATTTAATTTTATAAACAAAAAAAAGGATTTTGATGACATGGAAAATCGGCCTTGTGTCTGACTAACTATGCCCTCGTGGGGATGCAAGTAAATGAGGACATTAGTTTCAATTATTTTTCTCAGTAAATATGAAGAATCACTTCACCCTTGAAAATTCCTTTAAAATTACAACTTTTAAAGGTTTTCGGGGCCGCTAAACTCGAAAATAACGTTTAAAATTACGGGAAATGAGTAGTTTCCACGATATGAAATGTTAGTTCAAAAATGTGGGGGATCACTTTTCTATAATAATTTAACGTAAAATGAGCACCCACTTTGTGATTATCATTTGGGGGGGGGTCTGTTGGTTTATACTTTTTTTTTTTTTTTGGAGGGGGATATTCGATATAGAATTGTATAGTTTTTTTTTCAACAGATGCTTCGGCAGTGTTTTAACGTAAGTAACGCACCAACATCAACCGAGCAGAATAACCGTTTAATATTTCACAAAAATTCTGTTTACATTTGGTGGGAGGCGATATATATGTTGTGGCGGTCACAGCCGGTGGCCATAGAGTGGGTGCATTTCTTCATATCCTATGGAATTCGTGTTTCCTGGAATTTTACACGTTAGTGGTAATTTTAAAAGATTTTCCGAGGGTGGAAAGAAAGCCCCCCCACACACACACACACAAAATGGTGGCCACAAATTGGGTGCTCATTTTACGTTAAATTATTATAGAAAAGTGATTCCCCACTTTTTAAAGCTAACATTTTTTTTATATATCTTGGAAGCTACTCGTTTGCCGTATTTTTAAGCGTTATTTTCGTTTTAAGCGCCCCTGAAAACATATAAAAGTGGTAATTTTAAAGGAATTTTGAGGGTGAAGTGATTCTTCATATTTACCTTTTTCTCTAACATATAAAAAATATTACTTAAAAATTAAGAATGATCGAAAAAAAAATTCCTCTGAATTAAAAATAAAAATGATAATTCAGCTTAGAAGTATCGTTAGTTTAAGTTTGTTGTTATAAGTAATTGACAACCAAGTTGTGGTTTTATTTAATATAGAACTTTATTGACATATTTACATAAGAAGAGAGATTGAATGTACGTGTGTATAGGTCTACGCCATGTTGTCGAATACGTCTGTATTAGGCGGTTGACATCAATATTCATACGCCATGATTTACTTGTTACGCGTATGAAAGTAGTTCTATGATAACACTACATCCCCCTTATCAGAAGGAAGAAAAGTAGTACACATTGTTCAGATGTTTATTGTTTAAATCTGTTTGGCCTATGGATTTCGCGGCCATGTCTTGTTATATTTGGTGTGTGTTTCTTAGTGTTTATTTGGTTTGAGATGCTTGTGTTAGGGAGTCCAGATTGAGATTGGGTTTGGTCACTGAAGTGAACATGTTTATGGGTTGCTTTTCCATCTGCTCTGATATGGACTCTGTTACGTCTTTTTGACGATCCATCTGGCAATTTGAGGATGTACGATCTAGGTTCTGTACATTTGCTGAGAATTGTTGCTGGTTTCCATTTCCCAGTTTGGTTATCCCACATACGTACGTGTTGTCCAGGGACAAGTGCTGGTAAGTCATGGGCTGTTTTGTCGTGATAGGTTTTTTGTATATCCTGTCTCTGCTTTAGTTCTCCGTGGATATGGTCACGGTTGGAAAATCTGTGATTCGTGATTTTTGCAATCAGGTTCGATTTCATGATGCGACTGTTTAGAAGTTCAGCTGGGCTTGGAAGTTTGTGGCTGATAGGCGTTGTTCTTAAACACAGCATTGCAAGGTTAATGTCTCTTCCTGCTTGCTTTGCTTTGACTAGTGTTCTTTTAATGGTTTGAATCTGTCGTTCAATAAAACCATTTGATTTAGGAAACCTTGGAGATGATGTGATATGATCGAATTGCCATTGTTGAGCAAATTCTTTAAATGCTTCACTGGAGTACTGTGGTCCGTTATCACTAATAACTCTGGTGGGAATACCATGTTCTGAAAATATCTGCTTCATTGTTGATATGACCATGTTGCTTGTGGCCATGCCATTCATTTTCCGTATGATTGGGAATTTACTATAATAATCAGCAATTATGAGGTATTCCTGGTCGTTACAGTGGAACAAGTCAGTGCCAACAACTTCCCATGCTCTGCTAGGGATGTCATGTGGTTGTAAAGTTTCCTTTGGTTGTGCTGGGAGGTTTTCCTGGCATATTGAACACTTTTTGATCATGTTCTCAATATCAGTGTTAATTCGCTCCCAGTATACAGTATCTCTAGCTTGTAGACGTGTCTTTTCGATACTTTGATGGCTGTAATGTAGTTGGTCCAGGATAGTTTTCTGCTGGTTTTTAGGGATAATAATCATTGAGCCTCTCATGATTATGCCATCACTGATAGATAACTCATCTCTGTATGACCAGTATGACCGAATTGTCGGTGGTACTTCCTTAATTGAACCTGGCCATCCTGTTGTTATGGTTTCATGTAATCGGTTGAGTATTGGATCAGCCTTTGTTTCCTTTTTTATTTCATTCAGGCGTTCGCTCCTGAATCTCACCAAGTCAACTCGAATATCTAAGTCGATCATGCCAGTGTTTTGAGTACTGGGGAGGCGACTTAGTGTATCAGCTACAGTCATTTCTTTGCCTGGTATTGTATTCTATTTGTATCTGGTATCCCTGTAATTTGGTCATCATTCGTTGTAGCCTAGGAGGTGCACTGGTCAGTGGTTTCTGTAGTATCATGACCAAGGGTTTATGATCGGTGTGTACCTTGAACTTCCGTCCATATAGGTAGACATGATATCTGTGGACACCAAATACAATTGCTAGAAGTTTCCTTTCTATGCATGCATACCGTTTCTAGGCGTCTGTTAGGGACTTTGATGCATATGCGATAGGTTTTTTGTTTTACATTAATGCTGCTCCAAGTCCTTTTAAACTCGCATCAGTTTGCAGTATTGGTACTTCATTCGTGTCGAAGTACGTTAATGTGGAGTCTTTGGTGATTATTGTTTTAAGTGTTTCAAATCATATCTTGTGATGCTCTTCCCAGAGAAAAGGTACGTCTTTCTTCAACAAGCCTCTTAATGTATGTGTCTTGTCAGCCAAATTTGGGATGAATGGTGATAAATATGTGACAAGGCCTAAGAATTCTTGTAGTTCTTTTTTGCATGTTGGATATGGCATGTCTTGTAAGTCTTTAAGTTTTTCTGGGTCTGGGCTAACACTATTTTCACTATATATCATTCCAAAGAAAGATATATTATTTGATTTTATTTTGCAATTTGCTGAATTAAACACAAGACCATTTTTTGCAGCTACTTGCATGAGCCTGTACAAGATCTTATCATGCTCTTTGTCCGTTTTACTATAGACAACAATGTCGTCTGTAATTCCAATTACTCCGTGAACTTGTTCGAGTATCTGGTCCATTTTCATTTGAAAAATGTCCTGCGATACACTTAACCCTAATGGTAATCTCTGGAAACAGTATCTACCAAAGGGGGATTGGAATGTCGTTAGCAGCTGAGATTCCTGATCCAAATGTACGGACCAATAACCAGCTTTGGCATCAAGTTTAGATAACAGCTTGGCACCTGCAAAGTGGTGTGTTAGTTCCTCCACTGTAGGATTGCATGGTGTGGTCTTTTTAGCGCAATGTTAAGGCGTCTTGAGTCTAGACAGATTCTTAGGCTTCCATCTTTCTTGTGTGAATAAGCTAGGCTGGAAACCCAGTCTGTTGGCTCTGTGACTTTTCTAATGATCTTGTTGCTGACCATTTTGTCTAGTTCCTGTTTTATGTTGTCCTTTAGGGCAATTGGGGGTTTTCTTGGTGGGTCAATGTGAGGTTGTACGTTTTTGCTCGTTGTTAACTTGACATGTCCAGGCATGGAGCCTATTTTGTCGAATTGATCTGGATAGATCTGTACCAAGTCTTCGATTTTTTTGATTGGTTTGACTATATTTTGTTCTTTCACCGTGCAGTGAAGAGTGATAATTTTCAGTATTTCAAGTGATGGTAGTCCTAGAATTGCTGGTCCATTTACATCTACTATATAGAAGGTGCTTTCGTGCCAATCAGAGGTTTGGTAGTTGCATGGTATACTGATATTGCCATAGCACTTTATCGGTGTTCCATTGTAGACTATTAGTTTTTTGTCCTTACTTTGTTTTTTTTAGTTTTAGGAAGTTGTTAATTTCTCAGGAGACATTCTACAGAATGTAGAAATTCGTAATGTATTACCTTGGGCTCCAGTATCGACTTTAATTCGTAGTCTGTGAGTCCCGTTTCGATTAGGTAATTTTATATTTATATAAGCGAAGGCTTCATCTCTCTGTGTTTGAGAGGGTGTGTTAATGGTAGAAAAAGTTAAATTTTCGAATTGTTCATTTAGTTCCTGGCTATTGTTCCTGGATAATATATCAGTTTGGATGAAGTGTTTTTTCTTGGTCTGGTTCATGTTTAATGATTTTTGTTTTCCACGGTCTCTGTTTTGCGACCTTGACCTTGATCTTCTGTTATATAAACATACTGTTGCCCAGTGGTTATATTTTTCTCTAAACTGTTTAATGTGCGTTTGTTGCTTCGTACGTTTTACCAATTCGGATGGTTTCATCCAGTGTTAGCGTATTATCTTTTCGTAGTAGTTATTTCTGGAATTCGACAATTGGGGTACTCGCAATAATTAGTTCTATAATTCGCTGTTCTTGTTCAGTGTCGGTTAGTGAGCATTTTAATGTAAGTTTACGACATCTATTGACGAAGTTGTCTAATCTCATTTTGTTTTTGTTTATAAGACATTAGTTTTAGTCTGTTAATCCTAAAGTTTTCTTTAGGTTCTAAATGCTCTAAGAATTTATTAAAAACGGTGTCGGGAGAACGTTTTCCCTCATCTGTTAATTTCCAAGTGTTAAATTTTTTGAGACCTTCGTTGCCGGTCTTTTGCAGTATGTAATTCACTTGTTGGTCGGTTTTTATTTTGTTTATAGCAAAATATAGTTCTAGCCTCTGTTTAAAAAGTTTAAATGTTTCCGCTGGATTTGACATTTCCCAGTCCATAAACGGAATAATGCCATTATTGGTAGACATTATTATTAACGGCTATGTATTTTTTCGATAAACAGAAAATTCAATATGTCTGCCGGTGTGCGAAAATCCACACGTGTTTACGGGGACATATACGATAACAACAGTTGACAAAACTTCAAAATGTCTGCTATTGTGCAAAAATTCACACGTGTTTATAGCATATACGAGAATGACAGCAAAATTTTATAAAATGTACAGGTGGGTAAATTAATGAAAATTGGTTTACATGCCTTGTTTTGTCTTTTGTAAACGTATTTTTCCTCTCGTGTCTGTTGCCGAAGTTTTGTCTTTTGTGAAAGAAATGTTTTTCCTTTCTGGTCTGTTGCCGAATTTTTTTTTTTCTGTTGTCGGTTGCGACTAGTCAATCCAACTAAACAAGTTTTTTTTTTAACTGTTATAAATGTTCAGTATTCATTTCGCTGCCACCATGTCGTTAGTTTAAGTTTGTTGTTATAAGTAATTGACAACCAAGTTGTGGTTTTATTTAATATAGAACTTTATTGACATATTTACATAAGAAGAGAGATTGAATGTACGTGTGTAGAGGTCTACGCCATGTTGTCGAATACGTATGTATTAGGCGGTTGACATCAATATTCATACGCCATGATTTACTTGTTACGCGTATGAAAGTAGTTCTATGATAACACTACAAGAGGAATATTTCGAAATGAAAACAAATTTATTACAGGAAATATTTAATAATGGCCTCTGTTTAGAACAGTTTTTCAATTAAATTATCAGTTATTTCCCCTTTGGTTTTCTGGTTTGAAAATTAAACGATTTCAGATTTCAGATAAATTAAGTTAAATCAAATATAAAGTGAAATATAAATAAACTAAATAATTAAAAAAATTAATTAGTACAGTTAAAACAAAGCTATTATGTCGAATAAGTAATATCATCGAGCTAATTATTTAAATAGATTTAATTTAATGTGATATGCTAATGACCGTAACTCAATCATTGTAGATGTGGTTTGAAAAATGTTATATATAGAAATTACGTACGAACTATAATATCTCCGTTGACAGAAGTATCCTATCATGGATGTTAATATTCCTTGACCAGGAAAGGTGTACACACATATGGCTTCATATTTCTTTGGTCATTGGGAGTTGTACACACACACACACACACACACACACACACGAACGCTACTACTTTATATAAACTTTTTTAAAAAAAAGTAAAAAAAAAAAAAGAAAAAATGTATTTGGGTACCATCATCTAAAATCGAAACCGAAAGCAAAACTAAAGCATTCAAAGCTGGTGACTTGACTGCTGTACTAATGTGACACGTATATGAACTGATTAAAAACTAAAAATTACAAATAATCTAAGATGAATGTACAAAATGTATAAATATTTTTTTCAATTTTGACCAATTCTTAACCTCTGTAAAAACTATTTAAACTGGCTAAGAACACATAAAAGAACAGTCCTTAAATTTCCAATCATTTGATGCCCCATAGCTCCGCTCTGCGACTTTTAGTTCCGGAGAAGATAGAGTTTAAAAATATGGAGATAGACAGACAGACGGACAGACAGACATATAGCTTTTTATATATTAGATATATCAGATTAAAAGTATTCAAGAATGATAACTAATAAATTTAACGAGATTATTAAGATTGCTCAATAAAAGAAAAATAAGATATATTTTTTATTAAACAAGTTACATGGTCGCGACATGTTACATGCTAATGTTTCGGACAAATAGTCGGTTAAAATCAGAGGTCCTCGTCAGGCGACTTAATAAATGGTTGCTTTCCACAGAAGGAACCAGTCCTCAAAAACCTGGGGGGGGTCTTTTTCTGTTTTTCTTTTCTTTCTTTGGAAAGTAACCATCTATTAAGTCGCCTGACGAGGATATCTGGTTTTAACCGACCATTTGTCCGAAGCATTAGCATTTCCAGTGTCGCGACCATATCAATTTGTTTATATATATATATATATATATATATATATATATATATATATATATCAGCCCCTTTAAGAAACTTGTTTCTTATCGTTGAGCACTTTCAGTTGTAATAAGTCGGTCAACTTAGCTCATATGCATGGATCGTCATATATTGTCTAGATCGCTCTGACTGATGTAAAAAGCACTTAAAAGAATAAATGTTTAATTTCAACTGTATCTCTCGCGGTTGTCGGTAGCCGAATGGTTCGGGCCCTTGCTAATGAAACCAGACATGACTTCTGTTGCCAGGGTTCGAATCTCTCTACTGGCGTTAATCGTGACACCCTGCACTGATGATTCCCGAAAGGATGAAACACTAGTGTCTGTAGGTATTTAATTGTTATGGTTAATAATTATATATATATATATATATATATATATATATATATATATATATATATATATATATATATCCTTTCTCTGATTCTCTACTTTAATGACACTTTATCAAATTTTCAAACAATCGAGATCAATGACCCACGGAATTGACACTTCCTACTCTGATTTCTATCGAATTTTGTTTTCTTTTTCTCGTTCAATGTTTATGTGTCACTTAGAAAAATAAAACAAGAGATTTTACAAGATGTAAAAGAAAATATTGTGGTGATTTTTACCCATTTAAGTATCTAAGCTACTTCTGATTTTTAAGCTCGTCGGAAGTAAAAAGTGTCACTTAATCTGAAAACCCCGCTATATCATGTTCCTCTTTTCTTTTCTTTTCTTTATATCATTTTTTATTTTATTTATTACGTGTGAGAAATTCATATTTTTAACTATGTTAAGTAAGCTATGTTAAGTAATTTTAACTATGTTAATTTCCCTTTCCATTTATTTGATTTTTTAATTTATCACATTCGAAACATTCTGTACATAAAAATATTTATTAAAATAAATGTTTCTATAAAAAAAACATTTATTTTGAAAAAAATATAAATAAACACATCTATTTTTTTTTAATTATCTAAATAAACATATTTGTTTTCTTTTTTTTTTAATTCTGTAAACAGAAAGTTCCAAAGTCTAGCAGTTTGTGAAAAGAAACTATAGGGTTTTCTCGCATCTACGGAACTCTATAATAAGGGAATAGAGTTTTTCTACTGGTCAGATTAGTCGGAGATATATACATCGTGAGGGCACAAGTATTATGAGTTCATCCGAACAAATTCCATTAAAGTACTTGTAAAACAGGCACAGGGATGCGACATTACGGCGATGGGACAGAGGTTGGAGCTTAGCCGATAATGCGGAACCTATAAGATTTGAGACTCTTTGTTGAACGTTGTCAAAGAGGGAGAGAGTAGTGGTAGATGCTCCAGCACATACGAGGCAACAATATTTTAATGCATGAGCGAATTGTGGATTTGTACAAACAGAGGATGCTCTCTCGTGTGAATAATTTTCTAGCACGTTAGAAGGAGCCCACCTTTTCCTTGACAGTGTCCTCAATATATTTACTCCAATTCATGTTGCCTCCGAATGTTAGGACGAAGAGTTTGAAAGATGGACCTTAAGGTAGGGTGTTATTTGTTATCGCAGTCGTTGGTTGCGAAGGTTTTTTTAATAGTTTATAAAGGAAAAAGGGTTTAGTATTGGTAACATTTAACGCTACTAATCATTTACAGTCCAATTTCATTAAAGGTCATTTTCTAGGGCTTTTGTCATTGCTCTGTATATGTGTACATTCGTTTTCGTCCCGAGTCTATTATAGAGCATAGTGTCATCAGCAAATATATCAATCTGAGATACAATTTTATTAGAGAGATCATTTATAAATATCAGAAATAATAAAGGTCCTCTGGGCACACCTACATTAATATCCTGTTGTTTAGACGTACAGAAATCGAGGAGAACCTGAACTTTCCTCTTGTCTAGAAAGAATCTGTTTATGTTGAGTATTAGTCCAGAAATACCATAGGATTGAATTTTCATGAGTAATCCTTCATACCAGATCTTGTCAAAGGCTTTGAATATATCAAGGTCTACATCTTTAGCTTCCCCTGCCTTATTCAGTGCATGGTTAATGCGTTCAAAGAGGACACTAAAAATATTCACAATAGAACAGGCTTGTCTAAATCAATACTGTTGGTCAGAAGAAGCTTAGCATTTACAAGATGGTGGTCTAATACTTCATGGATTAAAGACTCAAAGATTTTAGCGAAGAGGGAGGGGGAGACTGCTGGGGCGATAACTGAACAGATCAGTTCTTTCGCCTTTCTTGAATATTGGTACTACGAAAGTAATTTTTCAGCTAAGAATTTATTAAGGTGTTTGGGAAGAACAGGGAAAAGCTCGGCGAAGCTTTTCTGTATTAATATGGCGAATGAGATCAATCCCACATACCTTGAAGATGTCTAGTTTTTTTTTTGTTTGTGTGTGTGTGTGTGTGTGTGTGTGTGTGTGTGTGTGTGTGTGTGTGTGTGTGTGTGTGTGTGTGGTATCATGGACAGGAGAAGGCGTGATTTTCAGATCTGCGAGTATGGTTTCTATTCAATAAAGCGAAATCTGGGAGAGGGGTTGAGGAGTATAATATATATATATATATATATATATATATATATATATATATACGATTTCCTCTAACTCTCTATATCTACCTAAATCTAAACGCAGATTCCATGAACAAAGCTTCTTTCCCAGAATTGCCCGCTTGTGGAACACTGTTCCGTTGGCCTATTTTCCGATTAAATACAACATTGAAGTTTTCAAATCCAATGTAAACAAGTTCTTGTTTAGCTGTCCCCATAAATAAGCAAATTCTACCCAATTTACACCATTAACGATAACTACACTACCAGCTTACATTCATTAATAAGTGGTAACTTCCAAGTAAAAAAATGAACTGCTTGAAATAAGTGTGAAACTGTTGTATGACGACATTCTTTACAACACGCAACGAAGAAGAGTTGATTGGATTTATATTTTACTCGCATACACTTCCGGTGTTGACCTTGAACGAATAAGGATTTCGGTGTATTCTTGCTCCTAGCCCTGAAGCATGTTTATCACCGATAGCTTTCATGATAAAATAAAAATTTTAACAAAATCTCATTTTTACAGTTCAAGGATGTTTCGGCTGAAGCGAAGATTTTATTGTTAAAAATAATAAATAATAGATACTGTTGAAGAAGATTAACCGTGTAATATTTTGATAGATTCAAGTTTCATTCAATTTTTAAATCTTTTGTATTTTAAATTGTAAAATCAGTGTAGTTACAACACGCTATACCCTTCTCATGTTAAGAATGGTTTTCAAGATAATAACGTGGTTATTTCAGATCTGTCCGTATTCTGCATAAGTGCCACATTTTTTCTTCATTTAATGAATCTCACGTTTTTATTGAAACTTGTCACCTTATGACAACTTATTGAACAAACAAGAAACAGGTAACGAGACAAATCGGTAAGCCAGATAAGTGAATGCAGCAAACTAGATCAAAAGGGATATAGATAAAGACATACTTGGAGCGCTGCAAACGACTACACATCGAACATACGGACTAATTATACAAACACAAACCAGAGACAGTACTGAAAAAATGAAAACTATAAAATCCTTTGAGCCATGGAGATACAAACAGAAAAAATCATCCTAGAAAAGAATGGCGGATGTCATAACAATCAATAAGAAAGAAAATTGTAGATTTTGCCGTCCCAGAACACCACAGGGTGAAGATCAAATAGACAGAAAATGAAGCAAAAATGCAGAATTTACTAGAGAACTGAAAAAATATGAAATATTTTTAAAATCAATATAATACCAATAATTGCAGGAGCACTACTATAAACCTGGAAGGAGATTCTGAGTCACGGTCTTACCAAATATAACGTTGGAGCCCAGTCAGTTATAGAGTCCTTTTGTGTCCATCGTCGGACACTAAACGTAACCTTCATGGCAGGCCCACATTGTTTTAGTTTGATTCAGGTCACAGGTCACTGGGGATATGACGCCACAAGGTTCGCTTGACCGGGCAATTTTTGTTATTAGCCGTTTCTGCGCTTAAAATTATCGATTGCTCTTGTTACTTTGTCCACCGCCTCTGTCGTACAAATGAACGTTCCTTGACACAGTCGGTGTTGTAGTGTATATAAGATTACTGTAAAAGATATTATCGACAACATTCCAACGAAGAACAGAGAGCAATAATCAGATATAAAATTTGGGCAGGAAAAAAGAGAGAAAAAGGACAAGTCCCCTTTGGTTCGTGTTATGAATATATATTGTAAACAATTGTCAATGGGTTAAGCAAATCTGTGCAAAAGTTCCGTTTAACAAAAAACAAATAATGATGAAACAAAAAAAAAAGAAAAGAAAGCAAAGTTGTACACGTGTCCTTTTTCTTTCTTTCTCTCGATTAACAAGCTCCGTTCAGCAGTAATTGTTAGTTATGTGAAAGAGGGGGAATTTTTTACTCTCTCTCTGGCTCTCTCTCTCTCTCTCTCTCTCTCTCTCTCTCTCTCTCTCTCTCTCTCTCTCTCTCTCTCTCTCTCTCTCTCTTACACACACACACACACACACACTCACTACTTGGTGACGAAGCTTTTCACAGTTTACTTTTCTTTTTTTCTTTTCTGGTCACGGCAGACACAAATAAATTCTTTCTTTTTTTCTACTTAAAATGGGTCTTCATCAGAATTTTACCGGTATTTTGAATAATTGGCTTTTTTACTTTTTTTAGTCCGGTTAGTCTATCAGTCAAACGATCTTTTTGTTTCAAAGGATTTTATAATCAGTTTTACGATTTTCCAAGTTATTTGCTTTCGTTCCTGTTCGTGATGGCGGATTTACCTTTATCGTTTCTTTAAAAGAATCGAAGATATGGTCGATTTTTCATCATGCTCAGTATATGCTATTGTCCGCAACTGAATTGTAACTTGAACTCTTATCTCGAACTCGACTGAACTGAAACCGAGCTAGAACTCAGCTCGAACTTTCCAGAACTCTTTGGAACTCAACTGGAATTCAACTGACTAAGAACATGCGTTCAAACCTTTTTATAGCGAAGGGGTTGGGTGGGTCGGTAAGATCCATCCCCTCTTGATAACCAATCAAAGTTTATCACGAACTTTCCACTGGAAGGTGACTGGTCAAGCGCTAATTGCGCACTTCTCCCATTTAAATTAGGCTTCGAGGACTTTTAGTTCTCATGACCTGTTGATACTTCAGGGTCATCAGAAATCATTCTCTAATTCAGATGAACTGACCGCCAAAATCCTCAGTTCTAATCAAAACAATAGTTATTCTTGACGTTTAATTGTCCATTCACTATATATCTCAACCATATGCGATTTGTATGTATATATATGCATCTAAACCGATATATTCTAGTGGAATTAATTGATAACCCCATTTAAGGCCAATGTCATCAGTATCCACACTGTGATTAGTTTAATATTTCCAATTAAATAGGATACTTAATTAGTATGCTATTTACTTCACGCACTTGGCCTAAGGGTTGAATTTAACTGTGCTAGCCACATTGATGAGACACTTATCTGTAATGGTGGTCTGGTGGCCAAACGGTCACGTTACACTACAAACAGTCCTAATGAACTTGAAAAAAAGACTAGAAGAAATCTGAATCAAAAGGACTGTTATATAGTCCTTACTACGAATTATATATTCGTTGTTGTGTGTTCGTATTGAGGCAGATATATCGTTGTTTGAGTGCTCATATTGGAGACAGGGTATATATAAAGAGCGACAGGGTACATTTTAAAGGAGAGACGGAAACATATACATAATGAGAGGGGGATAGATATATTGATGGAAGAGATATTGACATTTATACGGTCAGGCAATTCTGGGAGTGTTTCTATAGAGATTATCTTTCTTTAGCACATATGTTTTTGATATTAGGATTTTCAGTCTTTTATCATAATGAAGGAACATTCATTATTTCTTGATACTGAGAGGGGGGCACATTCTTAAGATGATAGAGACACATTCTTAGATGAGTTTATACAGAAGTTCTTATAAATACAGATGAGTGGAACACAAGTCTTATAATACAAATTCGCAATACCTTTTTTGTTGAATAACATAACACGAAGACGACAGTTACAAAAATATTATGATGTTCGTTTATTCCATTCGACCGGTCAGTGGCTTCGCATCAAGGAATTCAAAGTTTCTACATTATTTCAACTTCTACCTTCGCTTCCAAGGCGGATGTCAGCACTGTTTGTCCGACCCTGACAAACCTCTGACTTCTCTCTCTTCCCTGACTGATTCTAAAGCTCTAACTATATTGAGAACTCATGACCAAACAACGTGCATATCGATCCCGTGGTCTGGCATGCCTCACGTGTCTAAGAATGCATTATTCCTCACATGTTTACAAAGACCGACTTCTCTAACCTAATTTTCAACAAACCTACTTTACAAATATGTTTAACAGTTTCTATTGTTCGGATCTACATAACCTCAATTTTAATTTAATTTCATTTCATTAAGACAACTGCATCATCACATTCCTTTTTCAATAACATTACTTACAACGCATTCTTTTCCAATAAAATATCTGTATTATTTATTTTAATTTATGATTGGAATTCTCAATTCCAAAGCTAGCTTCCAGGTTCGAATTCTCGGCTATCCTATCTAATATTTACTCACAAGAACAGGCGGCTGTTCCTTAACAGGACGACTGATATTATTCAACAGACGGTAATTCGGAAAACAGCTGAGATTTTAAAGGGACGTCTCCAATGCGCAAACTAATCCACATGATCTAAAAAAAAAAAAGTAAAATAAAAAGATAGAACATCACATAGAACCAAGAAAACTGAAACTGCAAAATTGTAAGTTAACTACCTCTTTTGCCCCCAAAAATAAAGGTAGTGTAGTGTTGGCATCGAATAGCACCACATCAAATAGTCAAGGAGAATCAAAGAAGATGGAAAGGACGAGGAGAGAAAGCACTAACCATACATCCACTGGATGGGTGAAGAGAACGAGAACCTTGGGGAGGCTTATTGCCAGTCAAATTTTAGTGAAGACTAATGATCACTGCCAGTGAAAAGTCTGTAACAAACGGATGTTGTGATAGAGCAAATTCATTTGTAAAATTTATCGAAAGAGACGGAGAGTACTGGAAATCTGAGGACATTTGTTGTCATCCAGACTCCAGGGAACACCACCGGTTGTTGTCAGTGAGTAATATCTGATGATGACTTGTGTGAGTATTTGAAATAATAAATCAATACCATCACTGCATCTTTCGTAAAAGACTATTTCATTTTTGATTAGGGTTTTATTTATAACTTTCCCCAGGCGGAAAGATACATAGAAAGAAAGAAAGACAATGACAACTATAATATAGCGTATGCATATGTGAGAGAGAGAGAGAGAGAGAGAGGGGATGGGTAAAGAGAGGGGGTCAAGAGAGAGGGGGAGATAATTATTTGTTGCGCGAATTTTCTGCAGATTGTATTTTATTTGACTGAAAACAAATCAACTTATCGCGTTCACTTAATCCTGTGGAAAAAAAAGACATTTTTTGTCTCGGGTTGAGAATCCGGCGAAAACCGGTTTGACACGATCCTTCGAGAGGAAGTGAATAGGTTTTCTCAGATGACACCAAGAATGTCAGTGTCAGTGTTCAAAGTGGATCTTACGGCGATATACACGTCACACGACCTGATCAAGTCTCCGATATCTTTCGAAAAGAAGGGAAAAAGCGGGGCATCAGAAAAAAAGGAAAGGAGGAACAGCGTGAACAGGAGGAGGACTTACAAAAAGAAATGCGACAGAAAATCATCCTTGTATGAAAAAGCAACAAATAAATAAAAGAATAAGTAAAAGAAAGAAAAGGATATTTACAAAAAATAAATAAAAATGACCCATATATAAAATAAATAAAATAGTTTTGATGCTAATCTTTATTGTTTTGTAATAAATGCGACGACAATAGGTAGGTCGGTGAGGCTCCTCATCAAATTGGAACGTGAACGGATAAAATGGCGGCTTAGCTGGGGACCACATCGCTGTCGTGGAATCACAATATAAAAGTTTTTCTTGCTGAACAATAAATTTCATATTTGGCTTAGTGAATATTTGTCTTATTCAAAGATTCTTCAGAAGTTGCAGAAACGTATCTGTAATTTATTTTGTCACCCTCTATTTATCTCTGCAACATTTCTCTCATAGACGTGATGTTGCTAGTCTCAGTTTTTAATATAAAAAATATTATGGCATGTATTTTTCAGAATTCTTTTATCTATTCTTTGATTTTTTTTGTTCTCAATCGTTTGATTCACTATTGTTGATCTGGCTTTTCCTCTGTTGGCTGTGTATGTTATTGATCCTGCGCAGTTCTATGTGGTCCATCCTCCCAGGCTTTGCCTTCACCCTTTGAAAAGGGTTAGTTTATTGCTAAGATTCAACATAATCACGCTGAACCACCAGATCCCATTAAATCACCGAAGTTAAGCATCGTTGAATGATTAGTTTGGAATATTAGGCGCTATGTAGGAGGGTGTTGAGACCTCTCTGCAAGAGCCGCAGAAAATCTAGTCGTCATCTCTTCTGACAGCGATTGGGGATTACTTGTGATTTTAATACTTCCATGAAACTTCCTCTTTGAGAGAAAGTTAGTTCAGCCCGTTTTCGGCATCATCATCATCATCATCATCATCATGACGGGCTCCTTGCCCGGACCACTGTGACTTTTCCCCTCCAGAGTTTCCTGTCTTTAATAAGCTGCTTCAGATCTTCAGGTTCACAGTTGGCGTCGTGTGCTATTTGCTGGATGTACGTGGATCTAGGTCGTCCTTTGCTTGCGCGTTCGTGTCGTGGAGTCCATAGCAATACATCACCAATTCATGTTTGCTCCTAAGACACTGGCCGGCAAATCGTAGACGTCTCTCCCTGATGGTATTGGATATGGCAGGTAGGTTGCCATAAAGTTGCTGCTTCGTGGGATGATCTTGCTAACATATATTTAATACTGCTCGTAGCATACGGGTGTACGTGCCATATGCAAAATAAATAACCAATTCCCAAAATTTAAGAACATTTTGACCCCTCTCCTTCACTTAAATATTCACCAGAATTCAAGTAATCAACCAATTTTAATGAAATTTTGATTATTTATTAATTAACGATCACAGAATATAATGAATTCACGTTTTTCCATCATTAGTAAAAATTGATTTTCTATAAATAAAACCATATTTACTGAAGTTATTATTCTAAGTACTGAACGAGTGTTCATAGTTGAAGCTGGTATTCCTAGCGTGAGGCTTGCGTACCTTTCCACGTCTGTATCTAGGTTGCTCTATCAGTCGGTATTTATGGGTTAGCCAGCCAATTATAATCTTGCAAGGAGGCAACTCATATACAGATGTACTCATATTCATTACAGCAGTTTCCATATATTGGGGAAAAAAACCCTCTAAATTCCGTGTTGATAAAATCAATCTAATTCGAAGAAAAATTAATTTCTCGAATTAACGATATTATGATCAATGTAGCATTGTTTATTCAGTATTTTCAATAATTTTACATCAATAAAATAGTCGCAAAACTATTTTATGTGATTTCAATGATAACAGTTTCGGAGAACTTTTAAAACGCGATATATTTAGGAATACAAAAGAGGAACAGAAAAGATGCTAGAAAGTGACAAGGGCTATACATAAACCAAAAGATCTTGAAGGAGGTAAAAACTAGGGGAAAAAGAACATACTAATGGCATAAATCGACTATAAGAAAACCTATGACATAATTCTTCAATTGTGAATAATTGAATAAATAGGCGACAAAGTTAGCAGTCTTATAAATAAACAGAAATTAAAGATTGGAAAAAGCAAATATGAGTAAACGTTTAGAAGTCAAATAAACTGTAATATAAAGGCAATTATCTATATGTATGAATGTCACCAAAGTTAAACGACATTAAGCGACAAAATTACAGCCTGTAGATGATTTTAGAAAGTTCTTCGGTATAAGCTACTTATCTACACGTATGACACAACCAAACATTTCATTTTGGCCACAATAGAGGATTCGAA
The DNA here is from genome assembly GCF_053919585.1 of Euprymna scolopes. Taxonomy (NCBI): domain Eukaryota; kingdom Metazoa; phylum Mollusca; class Cephalopoda; order Sepiida; family Sepiolidae; genus Euprymna; species Euprymna scolopes. The sequence goes on from NC_136500.1 coordinate 15,617,035, forward strand.
CTCGGCATTACCGATTCCATAGAGCGCAAATATACTCGGTGATTTTTTTATAGATTAGGCATTCCAACGCGGTTTAAAAAATGTTCTAGTTTTTTGTGTACTAATGAACCACTATTTATACAAGTCCATAGACCACTTGAGAATAAGGGTTAATGAGTTTATTAGGTGGATAGTGAAACAACACCGTGAGACTGATCAGAATTTGATTATGTAAGAGGACGACTCAACGAGAATTTGTTAACATTAGATTTGAAAACGATTATGCCATAGTTGTTCCCAACAACTGGGCAATTCTTGGAAATAAACTTTTCTCATAAGAAGTTCCGTTTAGTTTTAGGCAAATAGAGAACAAACGAGTAAATTATTTACAGTGATTGTAGCTAAACAAGTTTTGTTGTAAATGTTTTGCAGGGGGATAGGAAGGTGCCATAGACTGAGGCTTAGTCGAGCACCAATCATGAAAATAAAGTGGGAAAGCCTGGCAACCTCTCTTTTTGTGAGAAAGAGACTGTAAGGAAGAGAAGAGGATAACTCTCTCGTTATATTTCAAAGTTGATAAAACAGGAAATATGTCTTTGGGCGACACTTTCTCAGACATGACAGTAATACGTCAGCTAAGGACGTATTTAATCCTTTGAGTTTTCTTTTAACATGTACATGGGCATTTCAAATTAAGGGGAAATTATGTGAATGCACATTAGATATAATTTAAATGTCTACTACAGATAATTTGAATGCTTACTATAAATAAGTCGAATGCTTACTATAGATAAGTTGAATGTTTACTAGAAATAATTTGACTCCTTTCTAGAGATAATTTGAATGCTTATTAGAGATAATTTAGATGCTTATTACAGACAAACTCGATGCCCTGCATTGCCCGCTCGTATAATACACTTAAACATGATATTTTAATTTATGCAGATTGCATGTGTATGTATTATAGAATCAATCCTTTATTGAATATTATATATTACAAGGAATAATTTGCCCAGTGGACTAATTCGCAAAAAAAAACATTAAATTGTAACGATAATGTCGTTCATAAAATTCCGTTTGCGTTTGTTTACAATATCGCGTCAGCTGATATTTGGACTTGGCGATGAATGCCCTGGAAAAGTCACTTTAATGTTTAGTTTTGAAATATGCAAAACGATTTGCGGCAATTTTAAATTGTTCCATTTCTTTTATCGTAAATGGAACTCATTAAATGTGAAAAAATAATATAAAATGGTGAGGTACACCAGAGCTTGAACTGGGGATCATTCTGTATTCTAATGGTCTACCACTGAGCTATAGTTCCAGGTGATAATAAATCTGTTTTTTGTTGTTATTGTTGTTTTTTTTTTAAGGAGAACTGATTTGCTGAGATTTTATTATTTCCCTTGACCGGTGTCCCTCAAAACAATTGCCATTCTCCATCAATGGTATCTCGCCGCTCTGGTTTTATCATCTGCGATATGTTAGGACGACCGCGTGCCATCTCTTTCTAGCTCAATGTTTTCTTTCTGAAGCCCAATAAGTTGCTTCATTAGACGCACGCTTTATTGCTCCACGGTGTTTGGTGGTGAGTACGTTCAATGTCCATTTTACAAATTTACACGCTTCACAATATAGATCTCGTTAGAAGCGCCATATAAAGGAGGAAAATGTGTCCTTCCACCTCTTTGCTAAGACTCATAAAAAAAAGCAAATGGTCGTCCCCTTCTGTCCTCTACATATAGCTATCAGGGGAGATCACTCCCTAGTTACTTCCTGTTGTCAGGGGAGATAACTCTACGGATACTTCCTGTTATCAGAAGCAGATGGCTCTTTCACCTATACAGGTTCTAGGCAAAACTAGAAATTAAAAAGTAAAAATAAAAATATCAAATAAAACACGAGGAGATATCATTTCTAATAAAAACATCTAAAATTTCATTCGATCTGTTAACCAATCGTGAGTTCTTAACACTTAATTTACAAAGCTAAGAAAAACGAAGCTGACAAAACCATAATTGTTCAAACAAAGAAATGCTATTTTTAATTTTCATGTGAATCTCTATCTCTACTATTATATAAGGCACTTCCTTCCTCATAGGTTCCGAAACGGTTGAGCCAATCTTTTGCAAATTTCACACAAAGGTAATTTATATGTCTGGCAGTGTTCTCAAATATATGCTGTACAGAAATTCATCCGATAAGTATCAAATATCGAAAATTCTGATCCTAAAAATAGCTTTTTCTCTCTTATAGACAAAAAAAGAAGAATTTTTACATGGGGGAATATTTTACGTTACACCGGCTAAGGAAGATAATAAAATTTCAGCAAATCATTTCTTCTTTAAAAACGCAGATTTATTGTCATCCGGAGATATAGCTTAGTGGTAAAGAATTCGAATACAGATTGAATGTTTCCCTTGTTCAAGCCCGGGTGCACCTCACCATTTAATTTTAATTTTTTTTTTTTTTTTTTGGTAATGATTTCCATTTACGATAAAAGAAGAAGTAGTATTTAAAATTGCCGCAAATTATTTCTTCGGTTGCATATTTTAAAAATAAATACTAATCATAAGTGACTTTTCTAAGGCATTCATCGCCAACCCCAAATATCAGCTGACGTGATATTGTATACAAACACATACGGAATTTGATGAACGACATTATCATTATTATTTTTTTTAATTTTTATTTATTACTTTTTATGCGAATTCGTCCACTGGGTAAATTATTCCTTGTAATATATAATAATCAGTAGAGGATTGATTATATAATAATACATACGCAATCTGCATAAATTAAAATATCATGTTTAAGCGTATTGTACGACCGGGCAACGCCGGGATACTAACTAGGATTTTTATATATTGATTGTTCCTATTTACAATGCGTCCCCGCGGGACAAAGTTAGACACCAGGGTCGTTTTTTAATGTGGAGAAAAGGAACAAAAATAAAAATTGTCTCAGACGTGAAGGATTTCTCCTCCACTGACAGATAACAAGAAATTGAAGTGTGGCATCTGAAGAACAGATACTACACTTTGATCTTGACCCGAAGGCCAAAAAATTTATGTATTGATTGTTGTCTGGATTTAGCGTGGGTTAATTTTGAAAATTAGATTTTAATTAATGTATTTTTTTCTTTTTATCTTACACCAATTATGAAGATGATAATATATTGAAAGATATATAAACCATCATTTTTTATTTAAAAGAATTTGGAACTGTACAGCGAGATTTGCTGGGTAAAAGCGTTGAACATTCAGCAAAAGTATTTCGTCTGCTAACAATTACCATCGCTCGCTCATCAAAGGTATGGGATTAAGATTCATAGTGAATTAACCCATCAAATCAGAAAATAACCATGAAATAGGAGAGGAGGGGGAAAGAGGGCAAGATGAGGAGGAGAGAGTGGAGGAAGAGGTTGGGTAAGTGGGTTGTCACTAAATGCCCTCTACCAGAATTGCACGAGGAATGAAAGGTCATGCAGGTCTAATCGTATTCATGATAATCAGTGTCAAGCGGACAAAACAGCTCGACTGAACGGGGGGCGTCAAGGGTTGAACCCTCATTGCTTGACAAGAAAAAACGAGAATTTGAAAAAAAAAAAGAATCGATTTGAAAAGGCCAGCAATAAAAAATGCCCATTTTTCCAACGAAAAGAAAAACAAGAGGTGGGATGTTTTATTTACGACTTCATAAAAATCACTGTATATTTACATTATATATATATATATATATATATATATATATATATATATATATATATATATATATATATATATATATATATATATATATATATATATATATATATATATATATATAAAATATTTAAGAAATGTGAAAAATATATTTTAAATACACACACACAAACACTCAGTACTAGCAGGACGCGTGTACTGGTATTGCCCGCTGGAAATATAATCCAAAGCCGGAACCCTTCCCTAAAACAAAAAATACTTATGATTATCTAGTGCATTATCGTATATCAGTCATGTAAATTACTACCGATGGATAGAGAGCTAAAATATTAACACGAAAATATGACGGCGGTTGCTAGTGATAGCCAGTGTAGGTGCAAGAAAATTGCTAGCACTGGTGGCAGTTGCCAAAATTAAAGCGTATGACTACTGTCGTGCATTGTCTGGCAGTAGCAGCTAGCGGAATCCACTGGCTGTCATTGCTGGCGCTGGTGGTTACTAGCGAATAGTGTTGCTTTATGGCGATTATTTGCCTTTACAACTGTCACTGTCAGTGCATAGCACTGTCAGTTATTGCTATATTGAGGCGGTTATTTGTGGACACTGGCTGTCTTAACTTTTTGTCACTTTCATCAAATGTCGAAGAATGGCGGCCATGACCGCTCGAGTGTTTGCTGCGTTTGTGTAGATGTTATATCGCGACGTGTTTTCTACGTATGCATAATACGGACCGTGCTATATTTTACATATAATGTTCTAATAAAATCAGTGTATACAGCAGGTATTGTGCTTTGAATTTCTAGGTGCCTCTCATGTTAAGACTGGGTCAATAAATGATAATGTTTTTAGTTCAGCACGACCCGTAATCTTCCCAAATACTTATTTGTTTAATATTAAGATCTTGAAGGTGATCCGGCATTTTAACTTATTCTATTTTTGCTTAATGTGTAAAAATATATGCTCTCTAAAGATACTAACAATCGCGTTTGTAATATCGAAATATTTCTTAAAACGCTTAATTAGCTTCCGTTACTGAATATAAAAACCTGCTCAGACTATTGATGTCATTAAGCAATGTGTAAACCGTGCTTATAATACGCAATGTATTTTGACTAGTTTTAATGTTTAGCGGAAGAACAGAAATGAATATTGAAGCATTACAACTGTCTAATGGAAAGATATATTTCTAAAAAAAATAAACTATAATTAATTAATTAATAGTGTGGCCCTTAAGCTTCCCGTAAAAAATTGTTTAGAATATTTACGTTGAAGAAGCTGAATAAAAAGTAAAAGTAGAAAAAAAAAGTAGGAAAAGAAGAAAAGGAAGAAGAAAACGTAGAAGAAAAAGGCGAAGAAAAAAGAAAGAAAGAATGAAGAAAACGAATATCAACAAGAAGATAAAGAATAAGAAGATGATGAGAGTGATGCCGAAGAAAAGGAAGAAAGAGAAGAAAACGATGAAAAAGGAAGAAATCAAAGTCGAAAACGAAGAAGACGCGGAGAAAGAAGACGTTTGCGAAGAAAATGATATGAAAGAGTAAAACGCTAAAAAAGAACTGAAAGGAATATTGAAGCTTTTAAACTGTCGAATGAAAAAATATATTTCTGAAAAACCCTACAATCAATTAATAGCGCAGCCTTTAAGCTTTACGTAAGGAATTTTTTAGAAGTTTTACGTAAAAGAAGCTGAATAAGAAAAATAAGTAGAAAAAAAGAATCAGAAGAAAAAGAAAGGAAAAGAAAAAGAGATAAAAGTCAGAAGAAGATGGAGAAGAAAAGAAGAAACAGAAGGCAAAGAAGAAGAAGAAGAAGAAGAAGAAGAAGAAGAAGAAGAAGAAGAAAAAAGAAGAAGAAAAAAAAGAAGAAGAAAAAGAAGAAGAAAAAGAAGACGGTGAGAAATAAGAGAAAGAAGAAGATGATCAAGAAGATGATCGAGAAGAAGAAAAGAAGACGAAAGGTGTTACTGAAAAAGAAAAAGTAAGAAATGCCAACTAAGTAGGAAGCAAAACCAACTGGCTGACGGCCAGTTATAAATAACGTGTGTTTACTACTCACCATAACGAAGCAATAAATATGGACCATATGGATTGCGATGTATGTCATTTATAAAAGTTAATGTACGTAGATTTACTATAAAATATAGCCGGAACAATTAATAAGAACTTGTTGAAACGATAATTTATCTAATCTTTGAAGTGAGAAACGTTTTTTTGGGTAACTTGTCTGAAAGCGATAATGAGAAAGATGTTTTTTCGTGTTCGAAAATAGTATTGATTTAATCGAAGACTGATTGGTTCCAGCGCTAAGGTGTTTGTCCGAGTGCCGTTCCATCATTCTGCTGAACTTAGAACTGAAATTGTTTGTTATTCTAACGTAATATGCATTTAGTATATGGAATAATAACCTGGTATCTTGTAAATAAAGTATTACTTTGAATAAAAGAACCAGTGATTTGGAGTTTTGTATGGGGACTAAAATTAAAACGGGGTATAATATTTGCTTCTACCATGGTGAGATTACGTTGGCGAGAGAGTAAGTCAAGGAGGAGAAAATATTACTTTTTATGCGAAGATAAGGAAATGTGCGTATTCTTGTATGAATTTGGAATGGTGTTCAGAAAGCTTTGCATAGGAATTGCCTCGTTGGGTTCCTAATAGTGTCGGAAGTTTTGAGAAAAAAATGTTAGCATTTCGTTAATATGTTTATAGAAAAATATGCTTTTTCAATTATATCTCGGCCTTTATTTATACAAATGCTTGTATTTATTAAACTCGATATATTTTACATTTAATAACAGAGCATTTACAAAAAGATGACAAAATAGCTATATTTCAAATTTCAAAATTTTATTCATCTTACCATTTGTTTCTTTCACTATCTCGACATTTTCAATTTTTTTTACATCACCTCATTCGTAATGCAGAAACAATCGGTTATTATGTTAATACTAAATTTTATCCGCAGTGGCTTATTATAGAAATTGGAATCTTTAACTTTAAAAAAGAAATAGAATTGGGCATGAATACATAAAGTAGAACAAATTTGTAGAATAGATGCAACGTGTGGTATGTTATTTAATCCTTATTTGCTTTAATAAAGGGTTTATTTAGTCTTATTTTACCTATTGATAAAACGGTTCTATATTGTTTTAATCAGCAGTAAAATTTATTATATAATAATTTACTTTATTTCAAAACAGCTAATATTTATTGTGAAAATTGTGTTAACTATGATTAAATCTACAATGGGTGTATTTAGGCTTTTTATACGAAACGTACTATTCTTAAATTTTACTTTGTTTTATTTAGTCTTTTTTTCATATCAGATTAACCTGTTATATAGTTGTTTCAGATGATCTTTCTTGTGAGAGTTCTTATTAGTAATGATATGAGTCTTAGTGAGGGTTCTTGTCTTATTACATATGATGTTGTATCTTAGAGAGAGAGATGTTGTTGTAATGACATTTTATACACAGACATATAATAACAATACAATTTACCTTTTTGTAGAAATCACAACACAAAGATAAGCTTTATCCAAAACACATGGTGAATTTATTTTCTGACGACCGGTCGACTTCCTCATTAAGAACTCAAAGTTTCACATCTTAGTTTCTGAAGTGACGTCTCGCTTCAGACGTCCGCCTGTCTCTGAGTTTTCTCACTGACTGTCTCCGACTCTCTCCGACTCTCTCCGACTCTCTCCACCAACTAACTCCCACCTGCTATATTGAGAACTCCATGCATCCCGGCCACGTGAGCAAAATTCACGTGTCTCAACATGCGCGACTTTGCACGTTTTCGACATTGATTTCCCAATAACCTATTTTCCTTGTTTGTTTCCACAAAGGAATTTAACCTACATATCTAATTTATTTAACTCATATTTTATTATCCACATTCTTTTAACAATTGAATAGTTTATTTATTATTTATTTCATCCGAATTAACAATTTACTGGACATTCCATTTAAACCTATTGTTCTTTAAAACTTATGTCCAGGGTTCGATTTCTGCTTTCTCTTATTTCCATTTTAACTAATCTCTCTATTTTTATACTTACATGAACAGGGGACAGCCCTTATCATGTAACAAACCTAATCATTACAATGAATATTTTTTTATATTAGAACTCTAACTATGTTATAACAAGCATCTATTGTTTGATATAATTTAGTCAGATTTAATTAACTTTTTCTTTATTTCTCAGCTCCGCGTGTTGCAAATTTAGTGTAAGGGGCGTTATTCAACGTTAGAAATATACTCAATTACTTCCTTTACTTATTTCAATGTATTTAGATAATTTTACAAAACAGAAATTATATTATTAAACTTACCTTCACTGTGCCCATTCAAGTTATATTTTTCATTTATTTTCAATATTACAAAATTTTACTAAAAAATTATTTAACTTCTATCTCAATCAGTCTGTACCAGAATCTTGCATTTGATTACTCCTAAATATTTTTCTCTTTTTTTGTGCTATTAGAGTTACTAGGGTTTCATCTTTTTATCTATAACTATTAAGAGTAAAACTATTTATATTTATCCCTATAAAGGTTGTAACTATTTTATTCACAGTTGAAGATCTACTAAATTATTTATATAGTTCACTGTTCCAAATTTTAACGTGAAATTTATGGGTTGTCCTTATACTCTACTATTAGTATATTCTATGGATTTACCTTAATAGATTTATTTCAGCCAGATTTTAGGCGCGAAAGTAGGAATTTATTCCTATGAAGACAACATTGTATGGCATCCAATTTTTTGTTTAAAACTTCTTCTTTAGCATTCACTATGTAATAAGTTTAAAACTTCTTCTTTAGCATTCACTATGTAATAAGTTTCAAGTAGGCACAGATTGCATTTTTTTTTTATTTACTTGGTTTATATATTCTACCCTTATCCACTATAAATTATTTTACATAATCCATTCTCTGGTGGAAAGCTTTTATCAATTATTTTGTAAAATTCCTTTCGCATATTATTTTAAATGTGTTCACTAAAAAGCGTGTTAAACCAGGGTTGTTTTTTGCGTCTGTTTCTCTTATTTTTAATCTTGTTATCACCATTATCCGCTTCCTCATTATTCTTGATTTCATTCTTTTTATTCTTCTTCTTATTATTATTTTTATATTGTTAATTCTTCGCATTTTCTCTTTCTTTCATTGCCATGTTGTATGTTATTGTGCGTTTTGTTCTACTATTTTATCATTCACCTCCTCTATGTATGATTTTCCGTGATATCCTGATCTAAGAAAGGTTTCATTGTGATAATCCTTATTTTTTGTCAAATAACTTCTCATTTGGAGATAGCCAGGATATTCTTTTGGATATACTGAGGATAATAGCCTTTTTCATGCTATTGGGATGATTTGACTTATAATGTATATAGAATAATGTTTGGTTTGGTTTGTGATATGGTTCGTAAGTGTTATCGTTAAGATTTAGAATTATATCTAAGAAGTTTACCTTCTTACAATTGCTGTCTGTAGTTATTTCTAAATTATGTTCAATAAAGAATGATTTAATATTCTTCCCAATTTATTCTGTATTTCGATATCTTAAAATAATGCGCGGTCCCTATATAGCCCCCCCCCCATTTAAACTCGATACCTTTTAGTTATCTCCTTCAGTATGTACATACATACAAGGTCAGAATTACGCAGAGGCTGGGTACCCCATCGTTACATCAAAGTCGTCCTCTCTATTATTTCTAGTCTATAATTAATCATTATATCTAATTAAGGTTTTCCTATCTAGTTTTATAATCTCTATTTCTAGTTTAGTTACATGTTTCATTTTCTTTTAATTTTAGTGCTAGAATTAGCGGGCAACCAATCAGAGGCAGCAGACTTTTCCGAGGGAGATTTTATTATTTTTTATTCTACTACAGGAAAGATAATAATATATCTGTGTATGTATGAACCAGTTACAACCGGTGTAAGCGTAAAATCTGTGAAACGTGTAGGTTTTCTCTAGGTGTCGACTGGTTGCAGTGGTAAGTATAAATATTTAGAAAAATAGGTGCCCCTTTCTCTTACGATGTTGCGGTTGTAACGAATTTGCTCCTAGGATGTAATGTAGTATTTTATTACCACAATTGAATGTGTCTACAAAGCTGTTCAGAAGCTACATAAGACAGTCGTTATTAGCCTAAATGTATTGAATTTGTATGTGACATCTGTTGTTGCAAACCTACGATACTTTTTTTCCAGAGGGATAGTCCTACGACTTTTCGGCTACTTTATTAATATAGAAGAAACAAAAGGAGTATAACTCCGAAATATATTGAGTTTAAACGATTACATACTTGTTTATTTTCAAAATATTGGGTTGTAATTCGGCTTTCAAACGTATTTAAATTTGAAATTCAAATTCAATCAACGCTTCTAACACGGAAAACACTGCACTGA
>NC_136500.1:15629635-15634635 GCF_053919585.1 Euprymna scolopes
ACTCCGACATTTTCTTATGAGTGCATGCATGCATAGAAACTTCATGTGTGTGTACATTTGTGTGTGGCGAGTAAGAAGAGATAAGCACAACATAGGTGGAAAAATGTGAAGGGGTGCTTGTGTATTCAAACAAGTGCTGGTGGTGGTGGTGGTGGTGGTGATTGTTGTTATTGTTGTTGTTGTTGTAGTCGTTGTCTTCGTCCTCGTCGTCTTTCTGTCGCTGCAGGAATTCCTGTCGAAGCAGACATTTCGTCGTTTTCAACATTGTTTAATAAAGTGAACGAATTGAAAGTCGAACTCTCTGCATGTGGGACACTCGCATTTTGCAAGAACGGACCCTTCTCACCATCACCCTCAAACTGATTCTTATTACCGGCGACTTGACAGCAGGGTTACCTGCCTTGATTTTCTTTTTTATATTTAAAATGAAATGAAGAAAAGTGAGTCGCGTATAATAGACCGAAATGAACAGAATGCTACAGGAGCGGTAAAGGTGCGGAGATAAGTGAGAGAAAGAGAGGGGGGGCGAAAAAGAGTGACATATAATTGGATAAGAAAATAATACAAAGAAATGAGAGAAAGAGTGAGGGAGAAAGAGGACGAGTAGTGGACAGAATGAAAACGATAATACAGAGAAAAGACGAGAGCGAGAGAACCGAGAAAAAACGAGAGACGAGAGAGCAATAAAGAAAGATAGAATACATCTCACTCCCTGTACTAATAACTGTATATGTCCTAAAATCGAGTACTGATGCAACATCTGGGAAGGAGCTATTCAGAGCATACTTTCCTGCCTAGACAGTGTTCAAAACTGGCTTCGAAATCTAATGAGCGATGTCCATTTCTTCTCCATACTCATTCTCACGGAAGAGACGTTGCTAATCTATCTCTGCTCTATCGTAATTTTCATGACAGATGCTCAATTGAGTTTCAATATATGGCCCCTCCATGCAAAACATTCCACAATAAACACTCATATAACTACAACTGCTGTCAGCAATTCCCCTTCCTATCTATCTGTGTGTAAGACTAAACGAAAGTTCCATGAGCAAAGTTTCTTTCCCAGAATTGTTCGTCTGTGGAACAATACACAAGGGTTACTTCCCAGCTGACTACAATATGGTCGTTTTCAGGTTTAATGTAAACACGTTTTTGTTGAGTCGTCGTCTTAATCAATTTCTACTCAATTTCTACTATTACGGATTATCACGGTTTTGTCTCACCTGACATAAATTTAAACTTTATTCTCGAGTAGACTCCGGGCCTTAAAAAAAACTTCATTCATTTTGTATGAATCAGATGGTTCTATTGCTGGCATTTGTCTCTGTTGTGATGTATCCCCCTACTGATGATCTCTTCCATTTATAAAACCGAGAGAATACACGTATGTTTTACACGCGTGTTGTAAACGGAATGTTTCCTTTTTTCTGATCTTACACAAACATTAATCCTTCAGCTTTGTCAACGTTTCAGCGTAACTATCAACACTGGTTCCAAGAAATCCAGAAGGATGGCACCCTTTCTATCTCAGAAAACGGTGTAAATCATTTGACTGCAGATGTCTGCGTTTAAAACCTCTTTGCTGGGGAGCGTGAGTGGTGCCATTCCATCGACTGCTGTTTGCGCCGGCCCGCAGTGCTGTCACCATGTCTCGTCACCAGTGAAAATGGTTTCCAGTGTACTGACACAACATTCAATTCTACACGCATTTCATTCACCGTTATTTGCCGATCAGCACGGATGAGTTAGTTGAAGCGTACAGTGTTTTCTGAGGGACGCTTTGTATGGGCGTCCAGAGCATGCTTTACCGCTCACATCTCTGTCACCCCTCTGATATCGACGAACGCATATCTTAACTGTGCTAGCATCAACTACATCGGCTTCGTAAACGTTCAACAGGAGCCGATGAATGTTGATCGGTTCAATTTTTTCTGCGTAGAGGAATTCAATGAAGCACATCTGATTCTGACTCACGTCTATGACAGAAGTTGCTTTCTTAGAGTCCCACGCCGTTAATATCTGCAGCAGAGAAATGAAACTCAGGTTATCAATGCATAAGTTTAGTCATGTTAACAACGCAATTTGCAATCCCCTCTCAGGCGGAATAAAAAAAATAGGAAGCATTACTTTTGAAACGACCCTAGTATGTGTTACAGCAAATCATAAAAACATCGATACCGTTGGTCTTAAATCCAACACGAACGGGACCAGATTGGTTATTATGCAGGACTCTTTTTCTGATCTTTCGTAACACACGCGCGTGCGCACGCACGCACACACATATATAGTTTGTTTATTTATACAAACATTATTGGCTACATGTGTGCATATATGCTTCTGTTGCAATTCATTTAGAGAACTAGCGACATTTTTAAATGTCAGAGAACTTCTAAGATATGTAGAGATTTTATTTTTTATAAAACTCGATAGCATCATTAACGTTGAAATTTGTTAATTCAAAAGAAAAATTAATGTAATGGATACATTCAAGTTTAAACATCCTATGAAAATAAAGTAAAATGAGTGTGTGCGTGTGTTTGTTTCATTTTACTTTAGCCAAAGTTCTCAGACATCAACTAACACTTGATCTCACGATGAGATACCTAGATATTCGAATATTCAAATGAAGCTCTGCTTTACAACTCAAAAATTGGGCTAGGAAAGAAATTGAAAACATAATTTTCCTAACCCCCCCCCCAATTGATCATTTATATATGTTGTAGTATATCTTTCTTGTGGTTTCTTGTTCTTACGTGGTTCCAGAACATAATTCATCTATTCTGGTGGAGTATCCAGCTTCGTGCTGTTACTTGATGTAACATCACTTGGAGAAAAGTACACCATTCCTCGTAAAAGCCAGTGTATGTTGGTCAGAGCGAGATTTTATTTGTGTTACGAACACTATAAGATTTTGAATATTTAGTCAGAGTTCACTTATAAACTCCTGTGCAGAGAAATCTTAGACACTTTGGGACACTGTCTATTCAGTTCAAGTTCTCTCCGGTAGGCATTATATATATATATATATATATATATATATATATATATATATACTAGCAGAAGTACCCGTCGTTGACTGGGTTCAAAAACGGCCAACAGAAAATGGACTGTGATTGATGAAAGTATGATAGGTTATGAAAAGGAGGGGCTTGTAAAGAGATAGGTTTTGATACTCAAAAATTTTACCCTAAGCAAAATATGATGAAAGTAAAGATAATTTTCGCGAAAATATATTTTTTTATATAAACTTTGTTTCCATTCGTAGCCAAGAGTGACCAACAAAATTATGTTTCTTTACAAAGAGAAAATGTTATATATAATAATAATAATAATAATAATAATAATAATAATAAAAATAATAATAATAATAATAATAATAATAATAATAATAATAATAATAATTTAATACAAGAAATAAATGTTACCATAGTCAATAAAAGTTATTTTTATGGTAGAAAAGTTCATTGGTTTGTATTTTTAAGTAGTTTGTAAAGAAATTTTTTTTTTTCAAATTCACGAACCGGTTTAAAATAAATCAAAATGGCAGCGACTTTGAAATGGAAAGCCCCGTTTTCAATTTGAAGGAGGGGCACCTGAGCATTCTGTGTTTTTTTTTTACAGAAGCATCACCACATTATCAAGGCCAAGAGGCCACTCAAGGATAAGGGTTAAAGTTATTGTATTAACAATTTAAGAGAGTTCCGTCAAAGTAAGGAATATTTATAAACATATTTTAATGTTTTCCGTTATTTTCTGCTTGAGGAATATTCGATTATGGCATGTGTACTTTATATAAAAATTAAGTTAAATAGTTATCGCTTCAAATTTCCTTTTAATTTCGGTTCGGTGAACTTATTTCAAGTAAAGAGCATTAAAAACTATTTCAAAACAAAAAACACATGAACTAAACTTTTAGTGACTATGGTAACATTTATTTCTTGTATAGTTATTTTTCGGGTAGTTGTTTGTTGGTTTTTCTGCTAAACACTCTTACTAAATAATATCGACGAAATATCGAAAAACAAAGAAACAAAAACAGTTTTAAAAAATAATAAAGCTTTACTTACTTTAGTAAAATAATCCGAAACAGCAAAATGGGATATTAAAAAGTAAACACATAATTACTTTAGTTTTTTAAAGCAAAGAATCGATATAAATATGAATAAAAAGAAAATGGCGCCCTTTTCAAACAGAACAGCTTCGTTTCAGTTTTACAGTATTGAACGGTGTAGTATTGCGCCGTCGAATTCAGGGTTGTACTATTGTAATGTAAAGAACACGCAGAAAGGGTTGTAATCAACTGAATTCCTTCTAGTACACTGTCAAAAAAAAGCTTAAACAGATATATAAATAAAAATAAAAAGGTTATGTAAATGTTTTTAAAAAGACACGCAATCACGTGAGCAGGATTTTTTCCTTCTTTTTACACGATAATAAGTAACGTTCTTATTTTTTATTATTTATCTATTTATCTATTTTCCAAAGAGTGTCATGTGCAAGTGGAGAAGGAAAAACAGAGTTATGCAAAATTTGTGTCGAGAATTGTCTAAAGTTCCGACTTTTTTTTTTTTTTGCTTTCACTTTAATAAGAACGTGAATTTATGAGGTGAATTTATTCGACCCAATATGATTCAACTCAAAAAAATAAATAAAAGCTAACGTGAATTAAGATTAAAGTTAAGGTGGTATTGTGGACCCTCACCCCTTTTAAAAAAAACTTGTTAAACTTTGTGACATATTTACATTCTACGGAGGTCAGGCGGGAACGAACACCCAATAATTTTATTATACCACATTTCTTCAAACTGAAACATAATTATCAAAGCTGCTTTCAGGACTGCCAGCAACCACTGTAAAAGAGTAATAAAAAATGCAAGAGAGCTATATGCCAGTCTGTTAAATCCAAGGTAGCTGATCAGCGGCTTGGTTCCCACCAGTTTTGGAAAATAACAAATAGGATCCTGAACAGAAGTGTGCGTTCTATCCCAACCATTATCAAT